>NC_134485.1:356984373-357284373 GCF_040206685.1 Ascaphus truei
CACAAGAGTTTGGAGGAAGTAGGGTGGACACTTCCTCCAAGTTGGGGGTTGTTGGAGGGCACTGTCGTGCGTGACTTGGTGGGTGGAAATATATATCTATGTCTGTCTTCAGTATTCTTTTGCCTGCAGTAACACTGGAATAAGTACAAGCCTGTGTTTTATTGCATGGGGTTCCTATAACAGGGTTATCCCACCTAGTAGG
Organism: Ascaphus truei; assembly: GCF_040206685.1. Taxonomy (NCBI): domain Eukaryota; kingdom Metazoa; phylum Chordata; class Amphibia; order Anura; family Ascaphidae; genus Ascaphus; species Ascaphus truei. Next base: position 356,984,576 of record NC_134485.1, read on the forward strand.
ATCCCGTATCAAAAGTCTTTGCAAAATCTAGGCATATTGTACCAGTCACCTGTTCATGTTCTATTCCAAGTTGGATCTCATTGCAAATTTTTAACAGGGTTGTTACTGTGGAGTGATTTGATCGGAAGCCAGATTCGCATTGACTAAGGAAATTTGACTTCTTATAACATTTGCTTAGTTGGGAATTAACACATTTTCCCATGACTCTGGATAATAGATGTAGAATACAGATAGGTCTGTAGTTTGAGAGAAGGTCTTTGTCACCAATTTTAATGACAGGAACAACTCCAGCAGTTTTCCAGGCTTTAGAGATTTGGTCGAAAGATAAAATTGAGTTGATTATGGAGGCAATTGGTTTAGCAATGGCGGATGCACCAAGATGAAGGAACGTAGATTGCAATTGGTGAGGCCCACATTGATGGTTTAGCTTTAGTTTTTGGAGCTCCTTTACAATCCCCTCCTCAGATACTAGGCTAAATTGAAATTCAGGAGTACAATTTTTCCCTTTGATAAAGTTGCAGTATTGTGACGAAACGCGTCAGGGACGTACACCACGACATTACGTCATCATGTCACGTGCACGCTTCACGGCCGGAGCGTGCAGGGTGTTTTACTAAGGCACATTGCGTGGAGGACTTTATTGATCATTATTAGAGGATGTACGCTATCTGGTGAATCGTTTGAAGATATCCTGTTGGACTGCCGACGTGATACGGGACGGTGCTTGCCTCGTTGGTGATTTTTATCACAAATTGCCTGTTTTATACATCTACTTTGTGAGTGTTTTTAATCCCTCTTCCATCCCCCCCTTTAATTAAATATACAATATTACACTATGGGGCGTGCGCTCTCTGTCTTCTTTTTTTTCCTCTAGAATCTACATTGGAATTGGTTATTTCATCTGAGAGCAGCCGTGGACCCCTGGACTTTGTACATTTTGTTCTGATATACCCATCTGGACTCATTCTAGGGTTTGGACATTTGCACATGTACTTTTTTATTTAATATTGTATATGCATGAATAGCATCAATTCATGCATTTAGAGTGCATTTTTTAGTTTGTTTGATATTATTATAATATACTATTTGAATTATTTCTTTAACATTTATATAGGATTGTTAGTATTGTTTGGAAGTATTATTTATTATAATTATTTGTATATTACACATATTAGAATCACATCATTATTCACTAGTTTCACTAGTGACGCTACTTATTTTTTCTCTTTTTATATATATACTATATATATATAGTGTTCGACAAATCACCCAAAAATCTACTCGCCCAACCAAAAAATCTACTCGCCACCTAGTCCCGCCTCCAACCCCGCCCCTAGTCCCTCCCCCAACCCCGCTTTAAAATAAAATATATAAATAAAATACTTTTAATAAATTCCTAGTCAGAACATTCGTTTTTGACATAAATGTATTTATTGTATTACATTATACAACAATTAGTCCTTGTTACGTGTGTGTGTGTGTATAAATGTCGGATCTAGAAATAAAAGCCAGGTGTGAATGACTAGTTTCATGAACCCCTTAACCAGTGTCTGGACGTCCCCACTTCACAATATCTAAAGCAGCAATCCCGCCTGGGATCTTACCTGATCCGCAGCCCCTCAATGTCCAGGTACCCTCATTCCTGCAATGTTATACATTGGAGGGGATGTGTTCCCCGTCTTCCGTGTGAAGCTTGAGTCAGATCTGGAAGAAAGCAGTATAGGTTATTTCGGTGTAGTATAGGGCAGTTTAGATATATAGGGTAAATAAGAGATCCAGAGTGTGAAAGTGTGGGGGGGAGAGAGAGAGAGAGTGTGGAGGGGGGAGAGAGTGAGAGAGAGCGTGGGGGAGAGAGAGAGAGCGTGGGGGAGAGAGAGAGAGCGTGGGGGAGAGAGAGAGTGTGGGGGAGAGAGAGAGAGCGTGGGGGAGAGAGAGAGAGAGAGCGTGGGGGTGAGAGAGAGAGAGAGAGCATGGGGGAGAGAGAGAGAGCATGGGAGAGAGAGAGAGAGTGTGGGGGAGAGAGAGAGAGCGTGGGGGGGAGAGAGAGAGAGCGTGGGGGAGAGAGAGAGAGCGTGGGGGAGAGAGAGAGCGAGAGCATGTGGAGGGAGAGAGAGCATGTGGGGGGAGAGAGAGCATGGGGGGGGAGAGAGAGCGTGGGGGGGAGAGAGGGAGAACGTGGGGGAGAGAGAGAGCATGGGGGAGAGGGAGTGAGAGAGAGAGTGTGGGGGAGAGAGAGAGAGAGAGCGTGGGGGAGAGAGAGTGTGGGGGAGAGAGAGAGTGGGGGAGAGAGAGAGAGCGTGGGGGAGAGAGCGAGAGCGTGGGGGAGAGAGCGAGAGCGTGGGGGAGAGAGAGAGAGCGTGGGGGAGAGAGAGAGCGTGGGGGAGAGAGAGAGAGCGTGGGGGAGAGAGAGAGAGCGTGGGGGTGAGAGAGAGAGCGTGGGGGAGAGAGAGAGCGTGGGGGAGAGAGAGAGAGCGTGGGGGAGAGAGAGAGAGCGTGGGGGTGAGAGAGAGAGCGTGGGGGTGAGAGAGAGAGCGTGGGGGAGAGAGAGAGAGCGTGGGGGAGAGAAAGAGAGAGCGTGGGGGAGAGAAAGAGAGAGCGTGGGGGGAGAGAGAGAGAGAGTGTGGGAGAGAGAGAGAGAGTGGCAGAGAGAGAGCGCGTGTGGGGGAGAGAGGGAGAGCGTGGGGGAGAGAGAGGGAGAGCGTGGGGGAGAGAGAGAGAGCGTGGGGGAGAGAGAGAGAGCATGGGGGAGAGAGAGAGCGTGGGGGAGAGAGAGAGAGCGTGGGGGAGAGAGAGAGAGCGTGGGGGAGAGAGAGAGAGCGTGGGGGAGAGCAAGAGAGAGCGTGGGGGGAGAGAGAGAGAGCGTGGGGGGAGAGAGAGAGAGTGTGGGAGAGAGAGAGAGTGTGGCAGAGAGAGAGAGCGTGTGGGGGGGAGAGAGAGAGGGAGAGCGTGGGGGAGAGAGAGAGAGCGTGGGGGAGAGAGAGAGAGCATGGGGGAGAGAGAGAGAGCATGGGGGAGAGAGCGAGCGTGTGGGGGAGAGAGAGAGAGGGAGAGCGTTGGGGAGAGAGAGAGAGAGCATGGGGGAGAGAGAGAGAGCGTGGGGGAGAAAGAGAGAGAGAGCGTTGGGGGAGAGAGAGAGCGTGGGGGAGAGAGAGAGCGTGGGGGGGAGAGAGAGGGCGTGTTGGGGAGAGAGAGCGGGAGAGCGTGGGGGAGAGAGAGAGAGAGGGAGAGCGTGGGGGAGAGAGTGAGAGTGTGGGGGGGGAGAGAGTGAGAGAGAGAGAGTGTGGGGGGGAGAGAGTGAGAGAGAGAGTGTGGGGGGGAGAGAGTGAGAGAGAGAGTGTGGGGAGAGAGAAAGAGTGAGAGAGAGCGCGTGGGGAGAGAGAGAGAGCGTGGGGGAGAGAGAGAGAGCGTGGGGGGGAGAGAGAGAGAGCATGGGGGGGAGAGAGAGAGAGAGCGTGGGGGGGGGAGAGAGAGAGAGCGTGGGGGGGAGAGAGAGAGAGCGTGGGGGAGAGAGAGAGAGAGAGCGTGGGGGAGAGAGAGAGCGTGGGGGAGAGAGAGAGGGAGCGTGGGGGAGAGAGAGAGCCTGGGGGAGAGAGAGAGAGCGTGGGGGAGAGAGAGAGAGCGTGGGGGAGAGAGAGAGAGCGTGGGGGAGAGAGAGAGACCGTGGGGGAGAGAGAGAGTGTGGGGAAGAGAGAGAGAGAGAGCGTGGGGGAGAGAGAGAGAGCATGGGTGAGAGAGAGAGAGAGAGAGAGAGCGTGGGAGAGAGAGAGAGAGAGCGTGGGGGAGAGACAGAGGGAGCGTGGGGGGGAGAGAGAGAGAGAGTGTGGTGGGGAGACACAGAGGGAGAGAGGGTGACTGACTGGGGATTGGGGGGGTGACTGACTGTGGGGTTGGGGGTGACTGGTGACTGATTGGGGTGTGGGGGTGACTGATTGGAGGGTGACTGGGGATTGGGGGTGACTGACTGGGGATTGGGGTTTGACTGATTGGGGGGTGGGGGTTTGACTGATTGGGGAGTGGGGGTTTGACTGATTGGGGGGTGGGGGGTGACTGATTGGGGGGTGGGGGGTGACTGATTGGGGATGGGGGTGACTGATTGGGGGGTGACTGATTGGGGGGGTAGCTCTGGTGTCACACACACGTACACACACACACACACACACACACACACACATTCTCCCATATATATATATATATATATATATATATATATATATATATATATATATATATATATATATATATATATATATATATATATATATATATGCACACACACACACACACACACACACACACACACACACACACACACACACACATTCTCCCATATATATATATATATATAAATACACACACACACACACATTCTCCCATATATATATATATATACACACACACACACACACACACACACACACACACACACACACACACACACACACTATATCCTTTTTCTTATCTTTTGAGGCACCATCAGGAACTTTTTCCCATCCCTTCAAAAGAGCCACTTTTTGATGTGAGTGTACCTTTTTACATTAATCAACATAAGTTATATTTTGTTTTACTCTGACCACTCTTCATTGTGGTTCTTTTGCTTTATTTCTTATTTCATGTGTCCTGGAACCACGAGTGGAACCACGCACCGGAGGACCCCTTTTTTCCCTGACTGATATAAGAGTGTGTGCTCAGTCTAGGATTCCTTATCAAGACGCAGACATGACTTTAATCTGCAAGTAGCACACCCCCCAAATTATTCATTGAATGTGTTGGCAATAGTGGAATGCTCAGACAAAATTACATCATTTGTATTGATAAGGGAAAGTTCTTGATTGGTACAGAGCTCCAAAATATTATTGATGACCTTCCAGAATTTTGCAGGATGGTCAGAGGAGTATTGCGATTTTGAAAGTTTAGTTTGCTCTGTGCATGTGTTCTGCAGGGCTCTATCATTTTTGAGATCTTGCATAGAGCCAGTTAGTTTGCATTGGTTTTACAAGGCATCTCTGAAGCAGAAAAGCTCAATCAGATGGGACGTAACGCAGGGAACATGGGCACCACCGACTCTGACTCTGCGCAATGGAGCATGGATATCACAGATTTTTAGGAATTCTGACTGGAAATGGACAAGTGCAAAATCAGGATCTATTATCAAATTAATTCTGGACCATAGGCCATTTGTAAGGTCAATACGAAATTATTAAAGGTTAACATATCTAAATGTTCAAAAAATCCCATAAAATAGAAAAAGGATTTTATAGTGTAACAGTCTTCATGGTTCCTTTGTGGTGGAATATATTGTCATATTCTGCATCAAAACGGCCATTAAGGGGCTGATTCTATATGTGCCGGAAATAGTCAGATCCGCTGCTTCAACACATACAGAATCAGCATCAAATTCCTATTGGAACTCTGTTAGATTCTGCATTACAACTAGATATATTTTCTAGGGAAACAATGAAGTCTGCTACAGCTGTTTGAATTGAGTTATTGATGCAGGGAAACTGCCATTATTTATTTCACTCTTTCGTCACCCTCTCTGTCACTCTATACTAGACTCTACTTTTTCAGTACCACTTTACGTATCTCTCAGTATGTATATCCCACAATTAATCTGAGCCCCCCAGGTTGGGAAACACTACTTTAAGGAATCATGTAAAACAATGAATAGGAAGCTCTAAGTGATACACCCACTTGGTGCTAATTTGCATGTCTCTACCCAGAATCCTTACCTGCAATTTAACGTGCATCTATATGATGTTAAAATGTTGTGAATTAAGCAGGTTTGTATTACTCTATCGTAGCTGTACATTGTACAGTGGTATGTTTTTGTCACATTTTTACACACCATAACAAAATTGTCTGCTTGGCAAACAACTACAAGCTTCATAATGCAGAATTAGTGACCAAGCTCAAAGCCCTAATTTTTTGGGACGAATTTGTGATCGTTCGACCCGGCGCGAAAATGCCAATTTTGCAGTGGATTCAAACATTTGCATTTCACTATCCAGAATATAGTCTGCAGTTCACCCCCTGAATGATTTGACAATGCTGTGTTTGGGGATGTTTTGTAAGACATGCAGGTACACTCATGAGTAGGCTAATCTTTGTTAAAATACTGTAATACATCCGCATAACCTGCTACTGCCGGAGGGCTGTATAAGACATTGGAAGCCCCTCCGGTAGAGGATAATAGTTATAATCTAGTTAGTTTCAATCCAATTAATGACAATAGAGTGCTGAAGGTTATTCATTTGCAAAAGGCCTGAGAATTCACAGGCTAACAATTCCTAAACTGGAGAGATCCCAATAGTAAGACTGGTGGTTTAGCAAAGAAAATTATACCGCTGCAGTAAATCCAAATTTGCAGGCACTATTGTATTGTATTGTATTGTATGTCTTTATTTATATAGCGCCATTAATGTACATAGCGCTTCACAGTAGTAATACATGTGGTAATCAAATAAATAACAGATAATATAAATAACAGATCGTGGGAATAAGTGCTTGAGACATTAAAGGAAGAGTAGTCCCTGCCCCGAGGAGCTTACAGTCTAATTGATGGGTAAGGAGAACATACAGAGACAGTAGGAGGCAGTTCTGGTAAGTGCGTCTGCATGGGGCCAAGCTTTATGTATCATGTGTTCAGAATATCCACAGTGCTATTCATATGCTTCTTTAAGCAAGTGTGTCTTAAGGTGTGTCTTAAAGGTGGATAGAGAGGGTGCTAGTCAGGTACTAAGGGGAAGGGCATTCCAGAGGTGTGGGGCAGTCAGTGAAAAAGGTTTAAGGCGGGAGAGGGCTTTAGATACAAAGGGGGTAGAAAGAAGACATCCTTGAGAAGAACGCAAGAGTCTGGATGGTGCATAACGAGAAATTAGGGCTGAGATGTAAGGAGGGGCAGAAGAGTGTAAAGCTTTAAAAGTGAGGAGAAGAATGGAGTGTGAGATGCAGGATTTGATCGGAAGCCAGGAGAGGGATTTCAGGAGGGGAGATGCTGGGACAGATCTAGGAAAGAGTAGAGTGATTCTGGCAGCAGCGTTTAGGATAGATTGTAAGGGAGACAGGTGAGAGGCAGGAAGGCTGGACAGCAGGAGGTTACAGTAGTCAAGACGGGAGAGAATGAGGGCCTGAGTCAGAGTTTTAGCAGTCGAACAACAGAGGAAAGGGTGTATCTTTGTTATATTGCAGAGGAAAATGCGACAGGTTTTAGATATGTTTTGAATGTGAGGGGCAAATGTGAGAGAGGAGTCGAGTGTGACCCCTAGGCAGCGTGCTTGGGCTACTGGGTGAATGATCGTAGTTCCAACAGTAATGTGGAAGGAAGTAGAAGGGCCAGGTTTGGGAGGATGTATGAGGAGCTCTGTTTTAGCCATGTTGAGTTTAAGGCGGCGGAGGGCCATCCAGGATAATATAGCAGAGAGACATTCAGAAACTTTGGTTTGTACAGCAGGTGTAAGGTCAGGTGTTGAAAAGTACATTTGTGTGTCGTCAGCATAGAGGTGATATTTAAAACCAAAAGATATTAGGTGACCTAGAGAGAATGTGTACAGAGAAAAGAGAAGAGGTCCCAGGACAGAGCCCTGGGGTACCCCCACAGAGAGATCAATATAGGAGCAGGAGGTGTTAGCAGAAGAGACACTGAAAGTACGATGGGAGAGGTAGGATGAGATCCAGGATAGAGCTTTGTTCCGAATACCAAGAGTATGGAGAATGTGAAGGAGAAGAGGGTGGTCCACGGTGTCAAATGCTGCAGAGAGGTCGAGTAATATAAGCAGAGTATAATGACCTCTCTCTTTGGCAGCATGGAGGTCATCAGTTATTTTGGTGAGGGCTGTTTCCATGGAGTGAGCAGTGCGGAAGCCAGATTGTAGAGGGTCTAGGAGAGAATAGGTGTTGAGAAAATGGAGCAAGCGAGAGAATACAAGATATTCAAGGAGTTTAGAGGCAAAAGGCAGGAGGGAGACAGGTCGATAGTTAGAAAGACAGGTAGGGTCAAGCTTGCTGTTTTTGAGTAATGGTATAACTGTTGCATGTTTGAAGGAGGATGGAAAGGTTCCAGAGCAGAGGGAGGAGTTAAAAATGTGTGTGAGCGTAGGGATTATAGTAGGACCAAGAGGTTTTAGGAGATGGGAGGGAATGGGGTCAAGAGAGCAAGTGGTAGAGGGAGAAGAGGTGATCAACAGCGACACATCCTCCTCTGAGACAGTGGAAGAAGAGTCAAGGAAGGCAGGAGGAGAGTTAGGAAGAGGTGTAGGATGGGAGGAAGAAACAGAGGGGATGTTCTGACGTATGGATTCCACCTTTTCCTTAAAATAGTCAGCAAAGTCCTGAGCGGAGATGGAGGAAGGAGAGGCAGCTGAGGGTGGTTTGAGTAGAGTATCAAAGACAGAGAGCAGTCACGTGGGTTAGACTTGTGCATGTTGATTAGTGAAGAAAAGTAGGCTTGTTTAGCTTGCGAGAGGGCAGAGTTGAAACAGGATAGCATAAATTTTTAGTGAAGGAAGTCTGCGAGAGTATGAGATTTCCTCCAGAGGCGTTCAGAGGAACGAGTGGAGGAACGCAGCATGCGCGTGTGGGAATTTAGCCAGGGTCTAGGGTGAGAAGGATGAGGACAGCAGAGAGAAAGCGGGGCATGTAGATCAAGAGTGGAGGACAAGGCAGAGTTGTAGTTCCTGACCAGGTTGTCAGGGTCTGTAGCAGAGCTGAGAGAGGAGATGGAGGAGCGTAAAGTGGACTCAAAGTCAGGTAAGTGAATAGAGCGCAGGTTTCTGCAGAACCGGGGTGTAGATGGAGGTGGAGAAGGGGAGAAGCGAGATAGAGAGAATGAGATGATGTGATGGTCAGAGAGAGGAAAAGGGGAAATGGAGAAATCAGAGAGAGAGAAGTTTTTAGTGAAAACCAGTTCTAAGTAGTGGCCATCCTTGTGGGTGCTGGCTGCAGTCCACTGTTGAAGGCCAAAAGAAGAGGTTAGAGAGAGAAAGCGGGAAGCCCAAGCCATTGCCATTTGGCAATTGAAGTCCCCAAGGAGAAGAACAGGGGAGTCGGAGGAGAGAAAGAAAGAGAGCCAGGATTCAAAGTGAGAGAGAAAGGCAGAAGGGGGATGAGTAGAGGTAGGTGGGCGATAGATGACCGCCACATGGACAGGGAGAGGAGAGAAGATCTGGACAGTGTGAGCCTCAAAGGAGGGAAAAGCAAGAGTTGGAGGAATAGGAAGTGTTCGGTAATGGCAGAGAGGGGAGAGCAGGAGCCCCACGCCTCCACCCCTACCATCAGTGCGCGGAGTGTGGGAGAAAGAAAGGCCACCATAAGATAGGGCAGCTTCCAGAGCAGAGTCAGACTGAGTGAGCCAGGTCTCAGTTATAGCAAATAGGAGCAGAGAGTGAGAGAGAAAAAGTCATGTACAGAGATGAACTTGTTAGAAAGGGAGCGAGCATTCCAAAGGGCAAGAAGAAAGGGAAAGAAGAGGGAGGGTGGCAGGGGATGGGTATGAGTTTGGAGGGGTTGACACCAGAAGGAGAAGAGGTTGCAATTGGCAGGCGACTAAGGCCGCGCGTATAGTGCCCGCGATGCCGCTCAAAAACAAATACATTGCCGTCGCGTGCGCTTATAGTAAGCGCGACGGCGGCAATGCGACGGAGCGACGTCGCGTCGCGGACTTTGGAAGCCGGGAATATTTGATTTTTCAAGGGCTGTCGCCTCATGTGATAACTTTTGCTAGCGGCGAGGGCGACGGGTGACGTCGCCGGTCGCGGGCACTATAAACGCGGCCTTAGACTCAAAGCTGTTTTTGTTTTTAACTGTATAGTCTGAAATGTTTAACTGTTTGTGAAGATTTGTTTAACAAATTGAAAAGGAATAGATGGAATAAGGATACAGAAAACAAAAATGAGAGGCGAAAACGTAAAAAAAAAAAAAAACCCTGTCAAAACCAAAGGGATATCAATATATCAACATCCACATAGATTACAATACGTGTGACATGCTAGAATTATTCAAGTTGTAACCCTTAAGCTGCCAGATAGACCAGCAATGCATTGCAGGCCTTTTCTAACAGCAAAAGAGTTGACCCACAATATTATTTACATCCCTATTTTTGACCGGACAGAAATATACTGGTCTTTTTTTCTCTATTCTGGTCTGGAAAAACGAAGTACTTTTTATTCAAGTACTGTAACCTTTTAATTCATGTTGCACTTGAAAATTGCAGCTCTAAGGAGTGTACTTTAGAAAAGTGGAGCCAAGAATGCATCCATACACTGTTTTCATGGATTAGGGCACACAATCAATACAGGTCAAGAACTGTGTGGAAATACTGTGAGAGGTCCATCCCTGACCTGATAACATCAGTCATATAGTTTGCTAGACGAAAAATAAGGGATGCTTCCTTGTCAATGCTCACTGGGAATAGCCACGCGAAACGCGTAAGAGGATTTTTTTGCTGCCTCTGTTTGTGCCAATAAATTTTTGTACTTAACTTATTGCAAGTCTGGTCATAAGTTCTTTCCAAGGCAGCTGCACCGCCACCTACGATTTTCTGCATATAGTTTGCTAGAATGGATTATATGGCAAAACAATAGGACGAAGCATCGCATCAGGATAGATTGTGTTTGCCATTGCACTGCACTGACAAAGAAGTTTTAACAGTTAAAGGTAAACTAGTGTAGCCATTGCTGGGTGTGGCTACTATTCTACCCTGTACTGCCATATTAGTCCTGGTAACAGCTGACAGTGTTGGGATCATTCATGGGTTTTCCCCACTCAGTCAGTTCTCTTGAGTGACAGGGGAGGAGGTGGGATTAGGTCTGAGGTTGCCCAATCCTGGGTTCAGACTCTCCCTACTGTACTCAAGGGGGTTGCATCTCCAAATTGTAAGTTGGTTTCTACCCTTTAGAGCGTCAAGGAATCACACCCAGGCTGCTGTGTACTGGCAGGCCCAGGTTCCCTACCTTTCTGGGAAGTGGGCGATTACCTATACCTCTGATCCTGCTAGAGGATCAGGGAAGAGCTAGGACTGCTGCGGGGGCCCTTGACCCGTAGTGTAGGTCCAGGTACCATGTGAAGTTTGAGAGACCAGAGCTGTGACTGTATTGGGCAGAATTGCCTCAAGACTGTGCTGTACAGAAGATTAAACCAGTTCCTGTTATACCTCCTGCCTGGTGTGTAATCTTTCTGTGGGGGGAGAGAGAGAGGAGTCTATTCTACTGTGGGAGATTACCTTCATACATGTGGAGCCTACAGAGATGGAGGCACTGAGTACCATGGTGTAAATGTCGGGTATGTACCCCAGAAGTCTGTTCTGCAGTCCCCCCAAACATCGGCGGACACCTCAGCCTCTTGTGAGCCAACAGGTAGCATGCTCCATACACCTGGTAACAGGGGAATCTCCCATAGGGTGGGGGAAAAACCGTTACAATAGTAAAGTGTTTGCTTGATACTATGGGGCCTATTCACAAAGCAGTGATAAAATCAGTGCTTTTGCGTCCGACAGTGCATTTTTAATCGTCCTGTAAGACATGAAGCCAAAAGCGGGATTCACCATGAAGTGAAGGCCATTTTTTAAAGTCCGCTAAAAAAAATGCACTATCGTGCGACCGTTTTTTTGTATCAGTGCTGTCGTGCTATAAATTCTATAGCGTGATAGCTGATAGAAAAAAAATGCAGCATGTAAGAGCTGCATGGAGATGCTGCGTCTCCATGCACGGTTCGTACAGGCGATCGTGTGTAAAAATATTGATTTTGATAATAGTGTTCATATAGTTACATAGTTACATAGTAGATGAGGTTGACAAAAGACGTACGTCCATCAAGTTCAACCTATGCTAAATTTAGACAACAGATACTTTATCCTTTATCTATACTTACTTATTGATCCAGAGGAAGGCAAACAAAAACCCCCAGAGTCATATTATCCAACGATGTCTCATAAGGGGAAAAATAAATTCCTTCCTGACTCCAAGAATTGGCAATCGGATTAATCCCTGGATCAACATATTTCCCATGTATACTTATTTGGTATATCCCTGTATACCTTTCCTATCTAAAAAGATGTCCAACCTTTTTTTGAACAAATCTATTGTATCTGCCATCACAGTCTCCAGTCTTGTTTTTCTTTTAAATGTATATTTGTTCTTTGCTTTGAAATATTTCTGCTAATTATTTTATGTTTTGATTTTTAATAATGGGAATTTTTGTGGTGTTTTCAATTGTTTATTTCTGTTACTTTTTTGGTGTTCGCTTTTTAATTTTGGATTATTTTTGGTCTTTTGCTTTTTAATAATGGTGTTTATTTGGAATTTTCTTTTATTTATTTTTTTGGGGTGTTTTAATTGTTAATTCTGGTGTTTTTTGTTATTTGCTTAATTATTTGCTGGTCATTTTGTTGTGTTTACTTATTTATTGTTGTTTATTTGGTGATTATTTTTATTACATTGGATATTGTTAGTGGTTGTTTATTTTTTTAGGTTGACCATTGGCATGATGTACCACTGTGCCAATCAATTGGTTTATTGACATTTGTAATGTGTTTATTTTTCTATGTAATATGTTTTATTTTGGGCCTGTTTTTCTTAGCTTCACCATTTATTGCTATAGTGGCAAATTATGACCCTATTGTATGAGCATGATGTACCCACTGTACCAATTAATGGATTGCGGGGGGTAGTTGCCTGGGAAGGGTGGTTAGGCCTCCTGGGTGGGTAGTGGCGGAGGGTGGGTTAACCCCTTAATTACTATAGCGGTTACTAACCACTTAGGTGATTAAGGGGTTAGGGGGCCATTTCATTGTATTTTTTATTGTATTCTTGCTCGCAACAGAGGACATGGATGGTGATGAGGACAGCCTTCATCCTGGCAGGGGTAAGTGCAAGTTTTATTTACTTTATTTCTGCTGGTTAATGTTTTATTTTAAATAGGCAAATGCACTATTATCCATATCTGAATAATAGTAATTGTGCCCATCACTGTACTGTATGTGTTAAGGGGGAGGAGTGGGGAGTATTTATTTCAAAGTATTGGACAAGCCAGCAGGGACCATGCGGAGGCCCCCAGACACCAGCGGGGACCACCTGAGGGCCCCTATACACCCACAGTGACCTCCAGAGGACTCCTGGACACCCGCGGGAACCACCCGAGGACCACCCAAGGACTCCAGGACACCCACGGGGACCACCTGCAGGTCCCCAAACACCCGCGGGCACCACCCAAGGACCCACGGACACACGCAGAAACCAACCGGCCTCTTGTATTAATGCTGGGCAGAAAAAAAAAATGCTTTTATACATGTATCCATCTCTTTTGCGCCAGCCTTTAGCTGGTGAAAAGAAATGGTGAGCTTTTAAAGTACTTTAAACTTATCACTACTTTGTGAATAGTGCTTACTGGCAAAAAAACGGCAGATTAGCCATTTTTTGGCCTACTGTAAGATTTTTTTCATTGACTGTTTATGGCTGCTAAAAAGCATTATAGCGCGATTCTGCACTGTTATCACTGCTTTGTGAATAGCTGAGCAGGCAGTATCGCGCTATAAGGGCATTTATCACACTTAAAACCACTTATCACTGCTTTGTGAATAGGCCCCTATGTGCCTTAAGTATGAGGCAATAATACGTCCTTGATTTAGAGAAAACCCTTGAAGGCAATGTGATATTTGATGGGACAGTCTCACTTAGCTATGACAAACACTATGGGGCCTATGTTGTACGTTTTTAATGTCTCTTTTGGTGCAAAATCTACATGTCAAAATACATTTAAATTGTGCTTGTGTATGCCTACAGTATGTACTAAAGTGCTTGTATGCAGCTATGTACTAAACTCACATTCTCCAGCTGTATCAAATTGGATTTTTAAAGTTTGTGTTGGTGCACAGAACTAGACTGTGCTTGGCGAACAGATGTAAATGGTATGTACCAACAAATAATATTTCTCTGCGCCATAAAATCAACTAAATAGTGCGGCAAAATTGTCTGCCAAGTTCAGCTTGGCGTAAACCCTATAAAGACTCTTAATAGTTTAGCACAGAAGGAAGTTGCTGTAGATCAACCCAAAAAATTATTTGATGCAGCATAGGTGTTTCCTTACTTATAGGTTAACGAAATGTACTATTTTCACAGTATGGCTATTATAAATAATAATAATAATAATAATGGATACAATTTCAATTTAAACTGAATGTCTATTTGTTTATATTTAGAACTTGTATCAATCAGGTATTCAACATGAGGGAAGCATCAACAATCATTTCAGACAACAAACTACTGTATAATCACATTTTTAAATTTTTGTATTACTGTATCAGAAATGTTGATGCAGAATGTAAAATAAATAATATAAGTACATTAAACATATAAACAACAACTTAAGAATGTCATTGGCTTCTCTAAACAAGTATATTCATATGTGATGAGGGTATGCTTTCTCTCCCCCCCCTCCCTCCCCTCCCCCATACCTCCTTGGAAATTAGAGCTTTGCTTTTAATTGAGAACTCTGTAAAATGTAATCCCATGTTGTGAAGAATGTATCAGACAGATTGGCTTCCCTAAACAAATGTGAGCATTCAAATAGCAATGATTTGGCTACTTTAATTTTTTTTTTGCAAGGCAATTACAAATTAAATCTCTTAGGGGCCTCTGAATGGAGAAGTGTTTGGCAATCAAGCATTTTCTCTACTCTTTGTCCACCATTATCCGAGAGCCAATAGAGGGAGAGGGAGGGAGAGAGAAGGGGCTCTCGCTGTGCAAGCATTTGCTGAACATAGTGTCATATAAAAGTCATATGAAATCCATTCCCAACTCTCATCTTGTTTATAAAACTGACTTTAAAATGATTTCAAATTACTTACAGGTTTCAGATTCTGATACAAAAAATAATGTATCAATCAACCAGATGTCACTCCTTAAATACGTCACTGCTGCTAGGACACTTTGGTCCTAGATGACTGAGAGCTCAGGCCGGGTATATAAAAAAGGATGATTTATTGGTAGCAGCCACTGCTAACAGTACAGCATATGCATGAGGATTGATCTGGGTCCCCAGACCTCAGGATGGTGCTTTGGCTCTATGGTAACTTGAGGCCAACAATTTCTCTTGCTCTGTCAGCCCATGAGGGACTGACTGCATGTCTCACTCCCAGCTGGTAGGGGCTGAGCTTCTTGCTTCCTCACCAAAGGAGGGTGGGAGCTAAACGCCTATAATTTAGCACTTCCTCTCTAATGCACCAGAAGGGGATGGCACAATGTCTGCACCATGATTGGTTATACACAGTCCTTTGTGGCAGCACCCCTTCTGTCGCTCAGAGAGTCAGTATGAGGGGGGGGGGGGGGGGAGAGTGTTAAAAAGCCCTGTGTATGTGTGTGTGTATATATATATATATATATAAAACACAAAAAACAAAAAAGTGTGGCGCCAAAAAATAAAAATATAATAGTGATATAATAAATTAAATATAACTATAGTTAATGAATAAAAAGTTGTGTAAAGTGAATGATGTATGAAAGGGTTAATATCTCAATTACACTAATGTGACCTAGTGCATATTGATACAACACAACCAATAAAAGTGTACAAAACAGTGCATGAACGTGCTCAAAAAAGAGAAAAAGAAAGACACAAAAATCAAAAAACTCCAACCAGTCCTTCCATAATTAGTCCATGATGATAGGATGTCTGATGTTGAAAGGGGTCTTAAGGCTGCTCTCACACAGGGTAAACCAACTCCACAGATATCTACAGACAAAAAAAGAGAGAGAGCGCACGCCCCATAGCATAATACTGCATAAAATTTATTAAAACAAGGAAGGGGATGGGAAATGGGGGGGGGGGTAGGAATCGCACTCACAGGATGCAAATGGTTAAAAGGCAATTTGTGATTATATCACCACCATCCGGTTCTGGATACTGCAACACGTCTCCGTGGACTCCTTCAGGGCTGCCAGACACGATCACCAGGGACCAGATGTTAAAGGCTCCGTTCGCTGTCTGTATAGAGTCCAAAACTCCAGCTCACACTTCCAATGGCCGCCGATCGTATTCCCGCGCTTGGTATAGGCTGCTGCGCGTGCGCGGCGTCGTCGTGATGACGTAATCGCGCTCTCAGTACCCTATATAATATATAATCCCTTAAAGAAACAATCCGCCTATATAGTTATTTTCCATCATTTATGTTATTTACATAATTGCAACCAAGGGGTCTTCCGCAGCAGAAACCTATTATTTTCAGCTCCAGGGAGTCTCTCGGTTTCAAGGATAAACAATATACAATGTGTGAATCTGTGTGTGGGGAGGGGAAGAGAATGTGTGTCTGTATGGGGGAGGAGGAGAGTGTGAGAGGGGGAGTGTGTCTGTGTGGGGGAGGGGAAGAGTGTGTGTGTATGTCTGTGTGTGTGTGTGTGTGTGGGGGGGAGGGAGGGAGAGAGTGTGTGTTTGTGGGTGTGTCTGTGGGGGAGGGGGAGGGGGAGAGTGTGCATCTCTGTGTGGGTGAGGGGGAGAGTGTGTGTCCATGTCTGTGGAGGAGGGGAATAGTGTGTGTATGTCTGTGTGTGTGTGTGGGAGGGAGAGAGTGTGTGTTTGTGGGTGTGTCTGTGGGGGAGGGGGAGAGTGTGCATCTCTGTGTGGGTGAGGGGGAGAGTGTGTGTCCATGTCTGTATGGGGGAGGGGGAGAGCGCGAGCGTTTGTGTGTGTGTCTGTCTGTGGGGCAGGGGGAGAGTGTGCATCTCTGTGTGGGTGAGGTGGAGAGTGTGTGTCCATGTCTGTATGGGGGAGGGGGAGTGTGTAGAGAGTGAGCATAAGGCAGCAAGTGTGGGGGAGAGGGCGTGTAAGCGGGAGAGTGTGATGAGGGGGGACACAAGAGAAGGGGGGGGCAAGAGACGGGGGCGAGGGTTGGGTGAGGGGGCGAGGGTTGGGTGAGGGGGCAAGAGACAGGGGCGAGGGTTGGGTGAGGGGGCAAGTGACAGGGGCGAGGGTTAGGTGAGGGGGCAAGTGACAGGGGCGAGGGTTGGCGTTCCCCAGAATTTCACAATGGAATTCTGGAGTTCCCTAACCAAAAAAAGGTTTAAAACCACTGACTTAGAGAGTGCATGTAATTGGGTGTTCTCTTTTCTTTCCAGCTTTGGAGGGTTTAACCTCTTCACTATTAATGTTTTTTACCCTAGTGCACCCTAACTGCAACACCGGTCAAGTGCGTGGATCCTTTTATTTATTGCTAAGACTTCACTCTTCAGATTTTATTGAGCAGGGCCCTAAAAGTTTGCAAAATTATAAAAAAAACAACACAAAAAAAACTTAAACTCGTCGAATTGCTTTAAAGTGTCAATCACATAGCAGTGCCACTGCAATTAGTTCATTTTGGATCTAGGAGGGACTGCCCCTCTAAAGCAGAAACATCTTTTGTGCCAGCTATACACTTTAGCAGTTAATGCGTCATTTGCATGAAAATAGTCATATGTTCTTGTGCTAATACATGTGAGTGGCACATGAGAGATCATCATGACAAGTGGCCAGGAATCGAATAAGTACCATGTAAAGATCTAATGTCTAACTCAATCAAATCCCACCGTAATGGAAACTGACATCTTTTTAATTATATCATTGAGTGCCACTGCCTTTCTATTCCTATGATAATTAAATGCTGTCGAAATTGAATACGTTTGTTTCTCATTGAGTTTTCTGCTAAGTGTCTTCTTGGGGAATTCATAGAGTGCTTTTGTAGTTATACAAGAGATGATGCACTGTTTTTCTGAAGTCGTGCGTTTTCTTAGTGTGTGCTCATTAAATACCAAATGTCAGCCTTGGTGCTGTTATGTGTGCATTGTTTGGGATCTCAAGAAGTGTGCTGCTTGGTGAAATACTTTTACAATAATAGCTAATATTGATTGCAAATAGGCCTATAAAACGAATTATTTATTTCCTTCTATTGCAAAGAAGCCTTCCGTATCTAATTATCAAAATATATTTTCAAATGTATCTCTTCTGTCTTCTTTAATGATGCTGGTGTCAACATATTCTCAAACATAAATTATTGCTAATTAATTTTGAGACTTGTGTAAAAAAATGTCACTCGTTTTGAATAATTAATTCTATGCCACTAGTACTAGAATCTTGCATATGAGGCTAATTGACCATGACCTGCTTTGTTTCACGTTGACCTTTTAATGCTTATACAAGGTACCTTTTGTGTATGAACGATAGTCAGATAGGATTATCAGAGGACTCAAGGGCCAAGGGTATGTTGACCTAGTTAACAGTTTTAACTATGAAGAGAGATTGGGAGATACTGTTCTCCTATTCAAGATGCGTTTACTCTGAAGAGTTGAAAAACTAATATTTCCAGAAAGGATATGTAGCAGGACACTCCTCTTACCTGCGTAGGGAGCCGGTTCCATGGCTCTGGAGGATCGGGGAAAGTTTCGGTGGCCATCTTGCTGTTGGCACCGCGTGTTATGTATGGGCTGTGTGTAGAGCGGCGGCCATGTTGTGGTTGTGCCGCCGGAAAGGGGAGGGCCCGGAGACGAAGAATATCCTCCACAGGACTGGAGGCAGCAAAGCAGTGCTGAGGAAGCCGTGGAAGGAGGAGCAGTAGCTTCCTGGACTAGGCCAGACTTCACCTCCTAGGCCTAAGGTAGCCCCCCTCATGAGAGCTGAGTGTGTGAGGGAACGCCCCAGTGTAGGGATTACCCCGTAGTAAGGACTCCGCAGCAGACCATGCTCCATTCTGAGCCGTGAGTTACTCTGGCTGGAGACAGCAGCGCGTGTGCGACCTGGGCGTGAGACGAGAGGGGATTGGTGTTGGAACCCTGCACCATGGGACCTGACCACTATCATTCTACTAACAGAATCCCCTGGTTACAGGCCTGTACCAGGAAGGTACCAAGTGCACTAACAATACAAGGGGGAGGGTAGAGCTGCCCTCACATATACATTTGGGACAAGGGAGGTTCTATGGACACCAGGTTCTCGGTGCCAATGACACTCTAAGTGTTGTCGGGGAACAAGCACCCATACTGTATTGAGTTATTGTTTTCACTGCGTTGTATATTGTTATCGGTTGGGCATTTCTGCGGGACCCAGTAAAGCATATATTATACCCAGTTGTAAGTGTGATTCATTGGGAGGTATGCAGTATAAGTGTACCGGTTCTCGCGAGGAACTATCCCGCCAATGCTGGGATCCTCACAGGTGGAGGCGATGCACCAATTCATCCTAGGCTCCCTAAGCTTCCTAAGCCAATCAGGTAGCACCGTAGTACATAATGCCTACAGTTTCCCTCAGCAGTAGGGAAGGGGTGTTACAGATATTTAAAAAAAACAATATATCAGCCAAGCTGTCAATGTAATGCACTGTTACCTTCCTGAAGGTGCAAGCATAAATATACATACATATTTTCTGTGACTTACGTTTACGGCAGTAATCCTGCCTAATTTACGTTTTTTTGTTCGTTTTTATAAACAGAATTCAACCCGGGGCCTCCCTCCTCAGGCTATAAACGTGCTATTTGTAGCCGCATGGACCCCATGGTTACGAGATACTTACTTACCTGTTTACATGCTACAGTTGTGGCTTTCTATTGTCCTGCAGGACCCGCAGGATTTAGTGGCCATTAGTATTTCCCTGATTGGCATTGAAATACCAGCAGCTAAATTGCTAAGTATCACGGAACTGGGGTGTCTATGAAGCTAAAAAATAACACGGTTTCATTGTTTGTTTGTTTGTTTTTTCAAAACCAGGAAGAGTGATTATTGCTTCAATGTAAAAGCTTCCATTATTTTCCATGTTTTTTTTCCCTCTTCCCCATCAGAAATTTATGTTTTTCTATGTCCTAAAGCAGTACATACTAAACACATGTACCAAAACTATAACTTTCTTACTCCGTGTATTTTTATTTATTGCTAAAGATAAGAATAGTTGTATGAAACATTACACTTATTATTTCCAGCAGAAGACTTGCACAAGGAAATACATTTGTTTAGAAGCAGAATTAACATAACATTGTGATATCATGGATCAGCCCTAGTATATTAAGCAGCCATTTTCGGCAGCTTTTGTCAGTGGTTTTGGGAGTAAGGGACATACTGACTGGGCTTTGGAGGTAGTCTAGCTTTTGGTGCGATTTGTACAGTTCTTTTTGAGTGGGTTGTCTTTTGTTATTATATTTCGTTTTTTCCTTATTGTTTGAAAATGTATAGTTCAACTGTATGTATTTCTGTGTCTTTGTTAGTCAGTTTGTGCGTTTTATTTCCTAACCGTGTTCTGCGGTGTGAGTGAAATGGAGACGTTGGCGTGAGAAGTGGATATGGGCGTGAGTGAGCGTGGGCATGAGGGGGAGTGGTGAGGAGTGGAGTGAGGAAGTAGTCATAGTGGGGAGGAGTGGAATTTGGAAGTAGGTGTGGTGGAGATTGGAGTTAAGGTGTGGGGATGAGTGGTGGTGAGATTAGGAATAGCGGTGGAGAAGTGGCTAGGGGAGAGCGAGGGGCTCAGATAAGGTCAGAGGCAAGTGACCTAATCAAGGGTTAATATAGAGCATGAGTCTGTATAGTCAGAAGTAGAGTCTCAAGGAGAAGAGTCATCCACACTACCACATCAGCGTATAGCAGGTGTACCCAATACAAGATTTACAGGCCCCAAAAATGTGTGGCCCTTGAAAAGGTGTTGGAGCATTACCCCAGGCTGTTTGGGAACATGGCTGCCAGGACCCGAACGGCAGACAAAATAAATTGTGAGAGCAGATCTGCTCCCATGTATCAAGTCTTGGTGTGACCAGAAGGACCCCGGAGAATTGCAAGAAAACATTCTCTGATATCAAATGAAAGGGAAAGCTTCTCACTGACGAGAGAGAAGAGACAGCGGGCACTGCTAGGCAAATATTGAAGGCTGGACTGCGCTTGATTAAAAAGTTATTTATTAACCATATGCAAACATGGATAAAAAGGGAAGGTCCCCGCAGTAACTCTAACGCGTTTCACCCCTACAGGGCTTTGTCAAAGAGTAATAACTCTCGGTACACAACACATTTAAGTAACAAGTTTAACCGGAAGTGATGTCACCACACCAGATGTGTGGAATCCCTGCAGTAATCAATCGAGGAAATCCCAAACACCGGCGTGCAGACCAGCCACCCCAATCGGAACCCTGCCACTTAAGCAAAAATGACAAGAAAAACATGAATAGTATAAAAAACATGAACAGACATATAAATCAACCATAATATTATAGTGGTGATTAAATTAAAAGAAATTATACCATACTAGTGAATAAACACATGAATATAAGAAGATGTTAAAAACCAAGTGTGGGACCAGGGACAACAATACAGCTGATATACATTCAAATTTAATTCCATAAATGTTTATATTAAAATGTACTAAGGACATTTTAGAGGGTGTCATTAATGATATTACTAACACACATTTTTCAAGAAAAAGAACGCTGCGACGTTCGAAATGCATTGGATGGGTCTTTTGCCACATTAAAGTGCCCTTTTAATCATTTTTTTGTCCTGGTTTCTTCCTGCTCCGTTTGTGCTGGTGCGCTTTTTGGTCTCCATTTTCCCTGTATTGCATTGAGTAGCTGCACAGCCTGCCTGCCTGCCCTACCAGGATGTGAGTATTTGCATATTTTTCAGGGGAACCTGCCAATGAGACTGATGGTGAGTGGGTTGCACCACACACCACCTGTCTTCAGGAGGATAGTACCCATTATATGACACAATAGGTACTATATCAATTGTTAGTACCCTGGTACAGTGGTCTGGCTTATTATCATTTTGAGATATACCTGCATTTGAGCGCTTCAGCTATTTTCCATATGGAAATATCTTTACTCTGCAGCACACGTTTTTGAGGGGGTCATGCACCTCATCCTTCTCTTGTATCATATGAAAGGTCAAGGACAAGATGGCTGTTACGCCGGTGCTGCCTGCAGACCAGACTCATCCCTTATACTGAGATGGGGACGTATATGTGCACGCACCCGCAGCAGAAAGAGCGTGTCTGGAGTGTGGTGTTTTTCGGCGTTGCCAGGCCAGGTGTGAATAGGTGTAGCAATACTTGCCGGTACCGGTACAGAAGAGACAAAGTCGTTGCCGTAAGCCAAGGTCAGGGAGAGAGAGATCCAGGAAGTCGAGGTCTAAGCTGTGGTCGAGGGATGAGAGAAGCTGCAAGGTCAGATGGGAGCCAGGGTCCAGAGCCAGAGAGGAAAGTCCGTCAAGCCGGGTCGCAACCTGAATAACGAAGAGCAAAGGGAAAGCCAGAATAGACGTCTGTAAGCAGAGACTATGTCGAGCAATGTGAGAGAGGCAGCACAGGTACTATATATCATGGCTGACCAATAGGGAATGGAGGCAGTCCTGGAGGAACATGAGGAGCTGTCCTTGATTGGTTCCTATAATAAGCAGCCAGGTGGGGAGCTATAGGGTTAAGTGGCAGCCTTTGTGAGATTTGGGGGCGTGGTTTCACTGCTAGTGCAGTGAATAAATTATCCTTGCCCGGCGCGCGCTCTGTAAGGTCAGAGAGCGCACGCCCGGGACCCGAGGGAACCGCCAGAGCCCTGAGAGGCCGCGGGACAGCGTCAGCCCACCAGGAGCGAGGGGGGCGCCCCCGCACAGTGGGAGCTGGTCGGTGAGGAGAGGAAGCTGTCTCACAGCAGCGGGGGCATTCGGAAGTGAGGAGGGGTCACGCTGTGAGCGCCGCGATCCCCGCATCCTCACAATGGCCAAATCACACTGGCATTCCTGTGGGACAGGAAGAGTTCCACCAAGGATGCCTTTGGAGAAGAGGCTGAGTGCATTCCTGTCTGCTGGAGGTATCTTTGGCTTTGGGTGGCATCTGGACATAGAAAAAAAAGAGACTGAGCAGGAGGTAAGTAGTAAATTATATTGGCATACCATCACTCAGAATATTATAAATGCAATACAACAATTCAAAACCTTGTCTGTACTAAAAACATATTGGTTATTTCATAATTCGATGGCATGCCCTCCAACAGTTTACAGATGTAAAAAGGTACACATGCATATATTAAGTAAAATGCACTACTCTGTGATGTTAAAGCAGCAGTCCCCTCAGATACTAAAGTACACAATTATTTGTGTTACTACCTTTTAACAGATATGTTTGCTTTCTAAAATGTTAGCTTTCCTGTTGTTTTATAAATATATTTTTTAATGTGTCCCGTTTTTTTCTTTTCGAAATCTGGTCACCCATTAATGTGCTCTGCTTGTGGAAACACAAAAAACATCCATTCTTGAATCCAGTGTAACCCATGTTCCCCACCCCCCCCCGGTCGCAGACTGGACCCCTAGGGTGTAGTGAGGGCTGGTTACATGTATGTGGGTGGTGCGTTCCTGTGAGGAACAGGAGGGCCTGAGTCTCCCGCGGTGGTATAGGGGATAACAGGGACAGGCTTCTGGGGTATATGCCTTCATCTTGCTTAGCAACGGTGCAGCGCCTCCATCTCTGGCGAGCCCTATAGAGGTAGGGTGAAATCCTCCCAGAGAAGCCCTGGTCTCAGGGCGAGAGATTTCAGTCTCACACACAAGTCTTTTAAAAGCAGCAATGTCTCTTTATTCTTGCAAGCTGACAGCAGTAGCAGCATACACAGGGTCTTTTCCTCCTCCTCCTTCTCCTCCAGACTGTACCCCTACAGGATGGGCTGTCTGGGGCTCGCACTGCTCCCTGTCACCACCCCAAGCCACAGGCACTGAGGGTGGGGCTAGCTCTTCCCTCACCCCCTAAGCAGGGTGACGGGCACTGGTCCACCTATTGCTAACTAGGCCCTATTCCTCAGGAACATAGCTAGCTCACACACTATAACTGCTCAGGTCTGAACCCAGGACAGAACTGCTTGTCACTTACAGGAACAGGCAGGACTAAGTTTAGTCAGCCTCACCCCTCATGATGTCAGCAGGCCCTCCCCTGTGTCTCGTGCCTTCCACACAGAGGCAGGGGGCCTACTTCCATCAATCAAGGCAGGGCTTGAAGCGGGGGAAACCCATGATAACTACTAGCGGCCTGCCCTTAGAAGGACTTACACCAGTAGGAGAAAGATATATAGCCCCCATTTCTTACCGGGGCAACACTCTCCCTCAGGTGGAATCCAATGGTCCACACTTGGACCTAACTTTAGCAGCACCATCCTGCAGATGAACATCTGGGAAACAAACACATTGCAGGTTAGGATATGCATCAAACCATCCTCCAGATGGCGTAAATCAACAGCACACAGTTACTCCCAACGGGGAGAACCAGCTAGTAATAATGTCTTGGGTCAGGCTTGCGTACCTCCCGCCCATTATGATCAGTTACAGTGATGTAGTATGGCTGTACCGACCCAGACTCCGGCCGATAAACCACACTATGCATGTATATGCATCTCCCCACACTCCAGGCCCGGACTACATCACTGATCTTGTCCTCATTATGATAGCCTGCCTTCCCGAACCTTGTTCGCAAGTACTCCATCACTGCCTCCCTGAGCCAGATATCTCTGTGCTCCTCTATTTCACTCATTATCGGCTCAGGCACATAAGGGAAATCATAGCCGTGCGATTGCCTATACCTAGCCACTATGGCCCTGTCTGCTCGGCTCAACTTTGTAAGTTTCCGGTTACCTGCCCTGCTTGGCAGTACCTAAAACTCAGGTTCCTCTGTGGCAATATCATCGTACAGTATGGCAGCTCCTTTAGAAAGGATGTTCCTCTGCTCTATCTCCTGGTACCTATGCTCTAACTCATCCGCCACCTCCTGGGGAGAAAAGGCACCTACCGCCCACCAATGGTCAACTATGTTGTTCCTGATTAACAGGAACCTGGTACGGTCCATCCCCTTGTGGTAGCTTGTGAACAGGGGTGCCCACCACTTGTCACGGTGCTCGTATTCTGACACTGCACTGGAAGTATCTGTCTCTGACTCAATTTGTGATGACACACCTGACGTGACCGCCTCAGTAGAGTGCGAGCCTCTGTGTCTACCTCTGGTATCGGTGTAGATGGTGGGGTTCATTTTGTGGACCACTTTGCTTACAGGCCCTGCCTCCGCAGTAATGTGGGACCTCGGGCCCTCCCTCTAGACACAGGAGAAAAGGTTACAAGGTTAGACACACGAATCACATTGTCATATGGCACTTTCCTATCCGACCCCTCATCACTTAATTCTCAATCCCTCCAATCTTTGGAATATTTGGGGTTTTTGCTTAACGTATCCCTGCTAGGTCCTGGTGTCATGACTCGTGACGGGGCAGTGGCCGGGGCAATGGCGCTAGGGGTAGGGACTGGGGCAATGTCCGTGAAAGAGTCTATCAGTCAGGCAATGCCGCGACCAGTGGGCATCTTTCTGCTCTCCTTCTCGGGCGTGCTTCGTGCTTCGTGCTCCTCGGTGAACGCCGTGGCGGTCTAGTGTGGCAAGTGCAGCTGCCATGGCTGCTCCTCTTGCGGCAAATAACGCTGCCGGGCCTCCGTGCCAGCCGGAACCGGAAGTGACGTCATCCCAGGAGCCCGCGGAATCTCCATCCGCTCCGTAGTCACGCACCGGAAGTGTGTCTAGGACCGGAAGGGTTGGTGGTGGGTTGTCCGGTCCACGGACGGGCAGGTAGGCCGCAAGCCTCTCTCTCTCTCGTCCTCTGCAGGTTCCGTCTTCGCCAGGCGGGATTAAGGGGGTGGTGGAGTCTCCTTACCGCTCCGCTGCCGGCTGATGATCTCTGGTTCCTCCGGAGCTGTCTCGGATCCCGTCTCCGCCGCACTGGGATTCACCACAGCCGTGGGACTGCTACGGGCCTCATGCCGCACCAGCGCTCGCCGTCAGGGGGTGTCCGGACTCGTCTGCTCCCTCTCTCCGGTAAGTGGACTGCCATATTTCTTACAGCTGGGGGGGTTTGCCGGTAGGCGCATTGCCACCGATGGGATGCCATCTTCTTCCGAAGACGACTTGATCGGATCCTCCGCTAGGGAGTCACCGGGGTCTTTCGCGGCACCGCCAGTGGGTAGTGGTACGAAACGGGCCCGCTCCGGTACCTCCACTGCGGTCGCGCTCTTCTCCGCCGGAGCATCGCTCGGCTCTGTGGTTGGCTGGGCCTTGGTTCCCACCTCAGCGGTGATACAGAGAACTAGGGCAGCCTCGTCCGCTATCTCCACCACCTCCGTTAGGGTTACTGGAGAGGCACCGCGAGGGGTCTTGATCATGGGCCATGGCTCGGTAGGTCACAGGTAGAACGTGCCACATTGAGGGCATCGTGCTTTCGTGCTTGGGGCCGGTCCGGGTGTCCTGCAGTGTATGCACAGGCACCGGAGGTACTCTCGGCCATCGAGCTCCACTACCAGGAAGCCTCCTGGGAACTGGAAGGTGGTCATGCTTAGCTCGGACATTTTGCATGCAGGGGTTGAACAGTTCAATGGTTCAGCTCCTTGCTCTTCGACAGTCAGGCAAAAGTGAAGTTCCTCACTCTCACTTCCTGTCCCTCCTTTCTCCGGAGTGGACGCTTCTGATTGGCTCTCACAGTGCCCCCTCCCTCTGGTGGAAACAAGAGGAGGGGCACTCCTTCGCTCAGTGTGACGTGGCTTTGTCTGTCGGCCAGTCACAGCACAGGTAGGTGGGCTTTCGGCTTTCGCGCCGCTCCGCTCCTTTTGCACGGGATCTGGGTTTGGCGCCAAACCTCTGCACATCTCCCTCCACATTTCTCACAGTCTCTTTGCACGCTTCACGTGCGCGATCCAGGATTGGTGGCAGTCGCCATTTTGGGATGCCTTCTAGCTGCTGGGCCGTGAATGACGCTGCTGCTGCCATTTTTAACTCTTTCTTGCTCCGCGGAGCACATGTAGTGATGGCCGCCATCTTTGATGAGCCCTCCAAATGTATATGTGCACTATTCTCAGTGTCTAGTGTATAGCTCGTTCCTAGACACTGACTGCTTTCAGACTGCTCACTGAATGCTCTCTGCATACTCTCTGTGATTGCTTCACCCACTGATATGATGTGGCATACCCCAGGCTAGGCAGAACTCTTTCTCTGTGCACCGCACTCGCTGACGGTTCCTACAAGTACTCTGTGGTGTGTTTTATGTGGGTGCTGGCTAGTGTACCCGGGCATCTCCCTAAGGTACGGGCATCTCCTACTTTTGGCCACTCATAGTACGGGCCCCGGGCCATGGTCCCTGGACAAGTTAACAGGCTAACCCCCCCAGTTGCCTCACACTATCTTCCTCAAGGGACTAGGACAGCTATAGCTCCACACCCATCTTACAACACCCTCTTAGGGCACCCAGGGCGTACTGTGCGAGAGTCCACGCTCCCCTGAATACCCCTGGTATACATATATGCCCTACTCTCTCCAGCACTTGCATGGAAGGTGCACTTTACACTTCCAGCTCTGCTTCGCTGAAAGCCTGTCCTGTTCTGGATCTCAGCAGCTCACCTCCAAATGTAACCCATGTTCCCCCCCCCCCCCAGTCACAGACTGGACCCCTAGGGTGTAGTGAGGGCTGGTTACATGTATGTGGGTGGTGCATACCTGTGAGGAACAGGAGGGCCTGAGTCTCCCACGGTGGTATAGGGGATAACAGGGACAGGCTTCTGGGGTATATGCCTTCATCTTGCTCAGCAATGGTGCAGCGTCTCTGGCGAGCCCTATAGGGGTAGGGTGAAATCCTCCCAGAGAAGCCCTGGTCTCAGGGCGAAAGATTTCAGTCTCACACACAAGTCTTTTAAAAGCAGCAATGTCTCTTCATTCTTGCAAGCTCACAGCAGTAGCAGCATACACAGGGTATTTTCCGCCTCCTCCTTCTACTCCAGGCTGTACCCATACAGGATGGGCTGTCTGGGGCTCGCACTGCTCCCTGCCACCACCCCAAGCCACAGGCACTCAGGGTGGGGCTAGCTCTTCCCTCACCCCCTAAGCAGGATGAGGGGCACTGGTCCACCTATTGCTAACTAGGCCCTACTCCTCAGGAACCTAGCTAGCTCACACACACTATAACTGCTCAGGTCTGAACCCAGGACAGAACTGCTTGTCACTTACAGGAACAGGCAGGACTAAGTTTAGTCAGCCCCATCCCTCATGATGTCAGCAGGCCCTCCTCTGTGTCTCGTGCCTTCCACACAGAGGCAGGGGGCCTACCTCCATCAATCAAGGCAGGGCTTGAAGCGGGGGAAAAACATGATAACTACAGGCGGCCTGCCCTTAGCAGGACTTACACCAGTAAGAGAAAGATATATAGCCCCCATTTCTTTCCAGGGCTACACCAGTATCCTTACTCTGTGCTTCTTTTGTTGATGTTAAACTCTTGTAAGTTGCAGATTTAGACAGGCTTTTTTTTAAATCAGATCATTTGATGCATGATGCATTGTGCATGATGTGTTCTTCGATATGTTGACCTTGGAGGCCATCGCAGCACATAGGTTATTCTATATGCTCTGCATATGCTCCGGTTGAAGTGTCCTTCAGCTGATTTTCCTAATGAATTCGAAGCTCTGTAATGTTATATATTTTTTTCTGACCACGCTAAATATACTTTCACAGAAAGCATTCCTATGTGGAATGAGCAGAACATATTTAGCCAATTGTGGAAGCAATGTAAATTGGGATTGCTCAGTGGGCTGGTTCTTCAAGCTGTGAAACACCATGCCAGGATTGATCAATTCTGTCGTCTTCAGGAAGGAAGATGGGTAGATTAGTGGAGTTCTGATATGACGTGAACTGCATGAGCAGTTGGTCCGCCTTATTTGGAGGAACATCAGAAAACCTTTCCAGCAATACTTTGACCACTGAAGAGTTGGATGTCACTCTTGTTTTGGGGTCAAACACAAAACCAACCCTTGGTACAGGGAACTTTAGTTTCAAGTATTCCAGAGTCTGCTCATAAAATCCTCTCACCTCAGCATGGAAGTTGTGAACCTTAAATGAATCTGCAAGATTCTCTTTCCTAATCAGCCAAGCTGCAGAAAACCCAATAAACAAATCTGCATCAGACTTTTGCAAATCTTCGATGACATTGACAAGATGTCATCGCTAATTTCCCAAGAACACAGAAGGCTTCACCAAGCGTCCGAACAACTCTTGGTAAAGCTTCATCATAGCTGGGTGAATCATGGGATCTACACATTGAAGCAAAATGTTAAATGAAGTAGGAAGTCTGGGCAGAAATGCATGCAAAAACAACAAATACAATTTGTAAACCGGTTTCTTGAAAACCTTTACCAGTCTTTTCTCCCTGGTCCCAGAGTCATTGTTTTGTCTCCCTGTCTTCTGTCCTTTGGATGGAACAGGTTTATCAGTGTCTTTATCACAATGGGTCAGGAAATAGCACCGAAGCCCATCCAAAATCTCAAGGACTTTTTCCAGTGTATGAGACCTATATTAGATTTAGCCTTTAAATATGACACTGCCATTAGCACACATTGGCCCTAGGTGGGACTGCCCCTTTAAAGTTGCAGCCACACTTACAGTAGGAGCAGATTGAACTGTTGGCAGTACTGGGCTGAATAGTTTAAAACTAGATCTGCGTAAGGTTTAAAAAAAAATATGAGACATGTATAAGCATTTTCCCTCTGGATATTTCCTTTTGCTTTCAGTTACAATGGGTGCCCCCGTAATTGGAAGAGGGAGTATGTCTGATTGTAAATCATCTTTTATTCATCCCTCTGATTATATAATTCACTTCATAGGTGTTCATTCCATTCAAAGCGTTTGTTTACCTTTCATGTCGTTTTACTCAAGTTATTTTGCAATTCTACCTTAATCATGATGCCAACATGTTCTTTTTCAATCCTGAATGAATAAATGCATAATAAGGCTTCT
This sequence comes from Ascaphus truei, assembly GCF_040206685.1. Lineage (NCBI taxonomy): Eukaryota > Metazoa > Chordata > Amphibia > Anura > Ascaphidae > Ascaphus > Ascaphus truei. The sequence continues at coordinate 357,014,347 of NC_134485.1, forward strand.
AAGCACCTTCTAAAACATGTACCACTGTGTAGTCAAAGTTTATATTGCCCATGGCACGTAAAAGCTGAGGTTACGGCCCCAGTGCCTGTGCTGCACGCGCATCTGTGAGGCTGGCGGCGCGTGCAGCCGAGTCCCCTGGTCTGCAGTGAGCTGCAGGGGGAAAGACTGGGGGTGTGACGGGGGTGCGGCCATGACATCACCCGGCAGGTTCGCCCTCATTGGCTGAACCGCCGGGGGGCGTGGACCAGTGCTCCGTCGCGAGTCCTGATCTCAATTATCTTGAGAGCAGGAGAAAATTGTCGGCACAGCGTGGCAGCCCCCCCCTCGCAGCGGGCCCGGCCCCATTGTGGGGCGGCTCTTGTCCCTGCAGCGGGCGCTGCAGTAGCCAGCAGGGACCTGACCTAAGGAAGGTCCCCATCCCCTCACAAACTCATTCCATGAATGCATGGTAACCAAGGTCAAGTTGTGATATATTATTCAAGAATAGGCTATACCTAGATGGAAATATGTATGTATGCATTTCTTTTTGTTCAAGTAGAGGGGCTCTCAAACGGAGGTCCCTGGAGCAGCGGCTGTATTTGAAACCTCTCCAAATTCCTTTAATTAGGCATTTCTCTCCTGAAATGGGACTTTGCTATTACTACCAACAGCTGAATGTAACACATTGAGGTGTAGTATTTTGAAACAGCTATGTTTATTTGAAAAATATATTGATGAGCAATGTATGTTTGTTCCCCAAATGATTATGAACATTTAAATGGTCCACAATAGTTTCAGAAACCCTGTTCTAATCTATGTAGAACACGTTTTACAGGGATACTCCCTTGTTTGGATGTACAGGTAGGAAAATAGATTTCTTTAGGCTTCTTTTTGGTGGCTGTTTATTTTCTCCTTTGTTTCTCTCTGATCTCTGACTTACACTCACACTGGCAAAATGGAAGCAGCACAGCCTCACTTTTACTGGAATCACATAGACACAAAGTGATAGGGAGTGCTGCGGAATATAAGGCAGCTTGGAACTTTTTCTCAGCTTCCATCTCCGGCTTACACACTTGATATTTTCCCTCTTGTGTCCACAGATATGGTCAGCAGAGAACTATTTACTAGTATAATTTATTGCTTCACTATCTAACAGAAGAATCATTCCACCTCCTGTGAACGTTTTTTTAAAATCTGGTATGTTAGGATTTGGGGGTTCGCTTGATGTTATGTTAAATTGTCTGCCAATTGTCTTATTTTTATATTTTTAATGTGCAATTAGGCAGTTTTATTGGGTGAGTTACTGTACGTGATTGTTTAGCAGTATAAGCATGAACCTAGTATGGGGAAAGCATACTGTAGTTAGGGGTTAGCGTTGAAAGTGTTTCACGCTTCAAAGAGATAATTTCTAAGGAGTTATACAGGAGTTAGACAACAGGCCGACTTTAGATTGCCCGCACCTTCCAGCAACTTAATCCGTGTGAGAATATTACTGGACAGCTTTCGGTGAGCTCATTACTCTACACTAATATTCTACATTTGTAGGCCTGCCCCGTTAAATTCCCCCTCTCTCCCCCCTTCATGTACTGCAGTGTCTCCCCAAATTTCTCATCACATCTTCCCATGACTACCGCATTCTCCAATTTCCTCTGCAACCCCCTTCAACACACCCTGGCACTGCCTAATGTGGCAAGCTTTTGGCAGCAGTCAAAGGACATATAGTATTTGCTCTCTGTGCACTGCACAGGTCAGCTGGATACACTACAGCCTCATATTAAGCAATGACTTTGCCACGTCTCAGCTTTGGACTGCCATTACTTCACTCTACTGTAATCTCCCTCATTTTCGGCTATCTACTCCATTTACTTCTCACAACACACACACACCCTTAAAACCCAGCAACTTCCTGTCCCACTCTCTCTTCCGCTCCTCACTACTACTCCTACTTTGTGTTTAAATGTCCCCTAATTCTGGCTCTTCCCACATACTAATCCTTTCATGTCTCACACCTTACTCCAAAGTCTCCTCACCACGTACTGCCAATCACTCCAAACTCATCACCATTTCACAACTCCCATCCCTCCCCTTTTCCTGTGCCCTATGGAATGCACGATCTCTCTCTTACAAACTCACTGCAATACATGATTTCCAACTCTCTCAACCTTGTAGCCATTACAGAAACCTGGCTTACCCCCTCAGACACCACCACCTCCTGCTGCTCTCTCCTACAGTATATTTGACTCTCCCTCTGCCCCACCCCCAGACCAGGGAATATACAGGGCAGAGGAGTTGGCATAGTGTTTTCCCCAAGCTGCACATTTCATGTCTTACCCCCTTTCCCTCCCTCTCCTTCTAATCCTTCAAAGTCTACGTTGTTCGTCTTTACCCCCCCCCTCTTTCCCTTCATGTCACTATCATCATTCCCTTGGACCTATATCTCAATTTCTTGACAACTTTGCCACTTGACTCCCTCACTTCCTCTGTTCTGACACCTTAATATACCTTCTGGGACCTTAACATACCTATTGATAATCCCAATGCCACTTCAGCTGCCCATCTCATCTGTTTAACCTCCTCCTTTGGTCTCTTCCAGTGTCAGGATCGCGGCTAAACCCAACCCCCTGGATGCATCACGCACCAACACCAGGGACGCGCACAGACCCCCGTCTGCATGTACACGCTGCACAGTCCTCGCTCCCATGACGTAAACACGGCAGACAACCTCATAGGTGACGCAGTCACCTGACACTGCACCCCTCCTGCGCACGCCGCGTGGCAGGTAATGACAGGACCGAACACAGCTGTCTCTCACCTGATAACCATTCACCTTCCTCATATCGGCTCACAGCCTACATGTGACATCACTACCCCTGCTACCTCCCTATTGGCTCCTGTTCCTTTTTATGCCCAGTCAGCCCTCTGCTGGTAGCTGAGCATAAACTATTGTTTGTGTATCATGCTTGCTGCTTACTGATAGTTGCCTGTTGCTGTGCCTTGCCTGACCTTCACTGTGACTCCTGCTCGTACTTAGACTTCTCTTCTGTATCCCTGGACCTCGGCTTACTTCTGGACTCCCACTCTCTCCTCTGCTCGACTATGGCTACGGATTAAGACCACTCTTCTCTCTCCAATCCCTGACTACGGCAAGTACCACGACATACCTGTACTCTCCTATCCTGACCCGACTACACAACCCTGACTCTGCAATCCGGACCTAGTCTCGTGGTTGTAGGGCGGCGGTTATACACATCCCCACCTCAGCCTCGCGGTCTAGTCCAGTTGTGGTGAGCACACGTTACACCCAGTGGACCTCCTCTCCTACTCACTGCAATGGCAACTTACTTCCACACATACACACAGAAAACTACATACTCTAGACCTGCTCCAATTTTCAACATTTCTACAATCTCTCCCATCTCTACCCTTTCCTGCCTAACCTAGCAACCTCTCTATATTATAGTAAACTCTCATCAGCCTTCGATACGTCGCCCCTGACAATCCAAGCCACAACCATGGCACACAGACTTCTTCCGCTACCTCCAAATTCCTCACACACTGTGGAACATTACTGGAGAAATTTCTGCTCTAAAGCAAACTTACTCCACTATAAATTCATGCTCTCTTCCTACAACACTGCCCTCTCCTTTGCCAAGCAAACCTTCTTTTCTTCACTCAAACAAACACACTCCTCTAATTCTCAACGCCTATTCGCCACCTTTCAGCCCAACTACACCTGCACCTCTTTCTAACCTCACAGCCCAAGACCTTGCCACCCACTTCACAGACAAGATTAAGTCAATCAGATGTGACATGTCAAGCTCGACAGGCAACATCTACCTCCCCTCGCACAGCGAAATCCCCCTTTAGCTCACTTTTCCCTGTGCTTGAAAAACGGTTGTCCTTGGCGCAGATGTTTAAAAAAGGAGGGTCATTAAGGGAGGGAAAGAAGAGAAGACAGAGGGAAAAAAACCATGTGGTTTGGTATAGTCAGAGGATTGTTCACTTACTTATACAAATAACGATGTATGTGGACACTCACACTGTTGAATTTTGGGTGTGTAGTCAAATGGCCATCACTTGGATATAAAACAGGTGAAAGATGTTGTGCTTCTGATTTCTATTACATTCACATCATCATAGAAAAGCATTATTGGGAGGGTGAGGGCCCTCCTCTGTTCCCGTTGCACCACTCATGCAGTTTTGTTCTCCTTCCTTTCTTCTTTTTATTTTATTGAGTGCTGGCTACTACTTTTATCCTTTTAAATGACGTAACGGTCATATAATTTAACTAAAACCCTAATTCACTCACTCGTCTTGTCCTGTCTTGACTGCTGCAACCTTCTCCTAGTTGGCATTCCCCTTGTCTGCCAACTTCAATCCATCCAAAACGCTGCTGCGACACCAATCTATCTCCCCCACTGCTCCACTTCTGCTACTTCACTTCGCATATCCTTACACTGGCTTCCCATATCCTCTAGAATCAAATGTAAGACCCAAGCTCTGACTTAAAAAGCTCTCTACGACATTGCTCGCCGGCGCTCAGCGTTCTGCTCACAGCATCCGCCTCTCGTCCTACCTTATTACCGCCTCTCACTCCTGTCTACAAGATTTTTCCTGTGCTGCCCCCTTTCTCTGGAATTCTCAACCACGTACTATCAGACTTCCCCTCAGCGTTCAGAAACTCACCTTTGCAAGGAAGTCTATTTGCCATACTACTAATATCGCACTCCCCCTCTCCAACCCCATTGGGACCAGCTGTGCAGCTGGACCAATCTCCACCCTAAGTAACATCCTCCCCACCCACACACCTCAATGGAATAAAATATCAGGCTCGGCTATATTCCAACCTGAGATACACTCCATCCTGTAGTTCCAACTATAATTCCTAAATTGTGCTATTCTATTTGCTGCTTGACAACCATCATTGGTTTTTAAACAAAAAGGAAATGAACTGTAACCTTCTTGGAGAGACAGGATGGCAACCAGGAAAGACGTTGCGCGACACTGATTCCCGTTCCAACAATAACTTCTAGGCATAGTTCTAGTGTTTCTAAAGAATGTAATCTACAGACATATTCAAGCATGGACACACGCTTAATGGTTCCATAGCTACACACTATATTGCAGGCCACTTTCACTCTGAGGTAAGCACTATAAAGGTGATGTCTGATGTATGTTCTAAGTGAACTAATGTCAGTGACATGTTTATTAGCTAAAAACTAGGGGATTACTGACTCTTAAAAAAAATAAATCAATCAGGCATGTGACCGCCTTTTAATATTAAAGGATGCAGTCTTATTTAGCAGCTGGAGTTTAAATACATTGAAAACATGTATTCATGTACCACAATATACCATTTTTAGCATTTGCTTTATAACGTAATATATATTTTCCACATTTAAGACAAAGTCCAAACAAATAAAAAAAATATCACAAATATATGCAATACATGCTGCTTTCTATGGTGTGCAAGTTAGGGGCACATACGGAAAGAAAACCTCAACATTTGTGCAGTATTGTAAACTAATGGAACATTTCACATTGAAGTATGTAATAAGGATGGAAAAGGGAGAATACATTCAGACTAAGCCTGTCTCAGTTTCACTCATTATCCTCGATACTCCTGTAAGAGATGTGTGCAAAGGTATGCAAATGGAGACTGTTTTGGGATGAAATTAATATAAGGCTTTATTGCCTGTTCCTTTAAACAATGTAAACACAAAACATTAAAGAAAAACCTACTCCACTTTGGGGAATAACTAGACAGTACTGTATATGCCCAATCTAACTGGGTGGGTAGCTAGGCTGATTACCACCCGAACCTCACACTGATGAGACCCATTAAGGTTGAAACATGTCTGTGAGTGGTTTGACTTGCTTTGCAAGTCCCATGCTGTGCTTAAAAGCTGTGTTAACAGCGCTGCATTTGCTTATATGGGCTCCATGTGAATGGGTATTCCAGGCAAAAGGTGACACGTGTGCTCATTTGCATGTCATTTTCCAGAATCCCTTGCTGCGGTGGAAACACTGTATGCCAGGTGATAATGGTTGAAAGGCAGGATTGCAGACCTGTCTAAGACATGTGAATATGCTCAGAAGTTTCATTCTTTATTGGCTATATGCTAATGGTGGAGGTTTTTTGTTGCCTTTTTCACCCAACTTAAAATGTGTGTGTGTGCGTGTGTTTATTTGTATATACAGTCATGTGAAAAATAACGTACACCCTCTCTGAATTCCATGGTTTTACATATCAGGTCATAATAACAATCATCTGTTCCTTAGCAGGTCTAAAAATGAGGTAAATACAACCTCAGATGAGCAACAACACATGACATATTTATTTATTTAACAAAAATAAAGCCAAAATGGAGAAGCTTTGTGTGAAAAACTAAGTACACCCTTACTGCTTTCATAGGAATTAAGATACTAAGTAGCAGACAGGTGCTGCTAATCAAATGCCCTTGATTAATTGATCATCAGCAAGTGTGACCACCTCTATAAAAGTCGAAGTTTTAGCAGTTTGCTGGTCTGGAGCATTCAGGTGTGTGTTAACACAAGGGCAAGGAGGAAAGACATAAGATATGATCTTAGAGAAGCAATTGTTGCTGCCTTCAATCTTATTCAAAAGTGGAAAACATTCAAGACAGTTGCCAATCTTCCCAGGAGTGGACATCCCAGCAAATTCACCCCAAGGTCAGACCGTGCAATGCTCAGAGAAATTGCAAAATGCCCAAGAGTTACATCTCAGACTCTACAGGCCTCAGTTAGCATGTTAAATGTTAAAGTTCATGACAGTACAATTAGAAAAGGACTGAACAAGTATGGTTTGTTTGGAAGGGTTGCCAGGAGAAAGTCTCTTCTCTCTAAAAAGAACATGGCAGCACGGCTTAGGTTTGCAAAGTTGCATCTGAACAAACCACAAGACTTCTGGAACAATGTCCTTTTGACAGACGAGACCAAAGTGGAGATGTTTGTCCATAATGCACAGCGCCACGTTTAGCGAAAACCAAACACAGCATATCAGCTCAAAAACCTCATACCAACTGTCAAGCACGGTGGTGGAGTGGTGATGATTTTGGCTTATTTTTGCAGCCATAGGACCTGGGAACCTTGCAGTCATTGAGTCGACCATGAACTCTTCTGTATACCAAAGTATTCTAGAGTCAAATGTGAGGCCATCAGTCTGACAGCTAAATTTTGGCCAAAATTGGGTCATGCAACAGGACAATGATCCCAAGCACACCAGCAAATCTACTACAGAATGTCTGAAAAAGAAAAGAATCAAGGTGTTGCAATGGCCCAGTCAAAGTCCAGACCTCAACCCGATTGAAATGCTGTGGCTGGACCTTAAGAGAGCTATGCATAAACAAATGCCCACAAACCTCAACGAACTGAAGCAACTTTGTAAAGAAGAGTGGGTCAAAATTCCTCCACAACGATGTGAGAGACTGATAAAGTCATACAGAAAACGATTACTTCAAGTTATTTTTGCTAAAGGTGGTTTTACAAGCTATTGAATCATAAGGTGTACTTAGTTTTTCACACATGGCTTCTCCATTTTGGCTTTATTTTTGTTAAATAAATCATGACACAGTGTAATATGTCATGTGTTGTTGTTTATCTGAAGTTGTATTTACATCATTTTAAGACCTGCTAAGGAACAGATGATTGTTATTATGTCCTGATATGTAAAACCATGGAATTCAAAGAGGGTGCACTTTCTTTTCACATGACATATATATATATATATATATATATATATATATATATATATACATACACACACACACACACACACACACACACACACACACACACACACACACACACACACACACACACACACACATCAGTCCAACAAGAATGTCTCTTATCTGTTTCCGTTGTTGTTGCTGTAGGGGAAGGCCTCTCTGTTCTCCTGGGTCAGCATCCTTGTGAGCTATGGCACTCACTGTGTCCAGGTATAGAGGTCTTGTCCCCTTGTCTTGCTGTCAGAATTCAGTCCTTCTGTGTGCATCAAGACATTATCTTTTCTCCAGGTCAGTCCAGTTGTGTTCTAAAGAAATCTCTGATCTGTCCTCCTTCTCCTTATGTCAGTCCAAATGTGAGCTAAGGAATCTCTCTCCTGTGTCTCACATGAGGCTTTTTACAGAGCTCTCATTAGTTCAGGTGGAGACTAGTTAATTGAGTGGCTGCAATTAACTATCTCTCTGCTGGACTCTCAGAGCTCTGAGGCTTCTTTATTTCAACAGGGATTTGTCCCTGTTACAACTCCCTTAGGGGTTTATGTTTCAAGAAAGTGGTCTGCACTGACACATTGGCATTTAAGAAATGTGATTTATTTTTTTTCCAGTTTGAAACAACTATTTCTATTCTTGCAGATTTTGGCAAATGCTACACTAAACCATGTCCCCTCCCCCCAAACTTACATTATCTTAAGGTGCCGAAGAAAATCAACGGAGCAAACCGTCAAGAAAAGTAACGCAAGGGCATATTTCTTAATGCATAGACCTGTGCCAATATGTGAATTTAACTCTGTCCTGATCCCTCCCACTGCCTGCATAAATCTCTTTCCTCGTCGCACACTGATGGTGCAACAAAGATTCATACATAGACGCAGCCAGTGGGCCGTGGTAGGTATATCTCGGTGCAAGTTGCGACAACGTAACGACTTTTGCCCGTAAATATAGAGGTTGATACGAAGTGTCCCTGGACTTCAATTACATCTCACTTGTTGACTATTGCACTTTTCGAGAGCGATACTATTACTAGACTCATTACCACGAAATCTCAAGTTTTGAAGTCATTGGCAGGTGACACTTTCCTAAACGTTGAAAGGAATATGTAACATGAAGCTGGCATTTTAAGGGGCTTGTCAAACACACCCTTTTTAACTACTGTAGTGAATTATGGAAATATATTTTGCTAAAAAAATGGCTTCCCGGGGAAATGAAAATGGTCGTCATCTACACACGTAAACCGACAGGGGTTGCCGTGGTAACAGCTGATGACAGTGAACCAACAAACAGGTGAAATCTAAAAAAAAAAAACAAGGAATAAATCAAAACACTTTATTTTTTGGGTGTGAGGAGTGGTTGCTGCTTTAAACTTCAGTCATATTCCTAGCATCTTATGCCTCATGCATAGTGACATTAGTTCAGTTCAACAGGAGTTTCCTTTCATAACTGGAGCAGAACCATCACAAAGGGAGGGGAAACCAGAGCAGTTTTCCATGAGTCTGTTTATACAGATGTTTTCTGTGTTTCCGGGGATGATGATAGCTGCCAAAAGTATAGCTCCTGTCTCTTGATAACTGGCATGCTTGCACAGTACAGCATTATACACCATTATAACTCTGTAACAGTGCAGCTCTCTTATTGCCTCTGAAGCGGGAAGGGCCTGCAACAAATTGAAGAGTTATTTTTAAGGGGTTAAAATTCTGATGTATTTCAGAAAAAGGTGTTGTAATTAACCCTCCCCCCACCCTGCAAAGATATGGTTTATCAGTTGGGACAGTCGTCAGCAGTTCAAATTTGACTTGTCTAACCTATATGCACACTGAGTGTTTTTTCTGGGCCACTTACAACATACTGTATAATAATAGTAACAGTCATTTGCATTTATATGGCATCAGCTCTCTAACCAGTGATATTATACGTCTTGGCTGCAGTGAATCTGCCTGTATTCAGACAATACAGTATATTTTTTTAAAGTCTCATCTGTAGAAAAATTGTCTTTTCTGGGTTGCCATACTAACAGAACGCTGTATGAAGTAGATATATGTTGAAACCTAATAACTGATTGGATGGCTTTGCCAGCCAATCAGGGAATACAGCATCTAGTTGGTCGTTCAAGAGCCAACCAGAAAAGAGGTTCAAAACAAATAAATAACAAAAAACAATATTTAAGTGCGCTAGTAACTGAAAATAAAGTGCACTAAAGGAGGATGTGGAGTTTAAAAGAAAAACCATGGGGCATACCGAGCAGAGCACCCTGCTTAAGGCCCGCTGGGAAGTGAACGCAGCTTCCTGCCCGGTGGCCACAGCCTGGGTGTACTCTGCTCGGATATGGGAGCGCACCAGCACCCGGCCTGTCAGATTAAGGGATACCTCCCCAGCCAAACGCTGCTTCCTGGACTTATAAATAGCCAGCTTGGCTATTGCCAGGAGCAGGTTGACGAGAAGGTCCCTAGCCCTAGTGTTCCCGGGATACTGGGCACCCAAAAATAAAAAGGTGCGGGGAGAAGTGCAACCAGAACTGCAGGAGGAGGCCCCTCAAGAATGACAAGAAGGGCTGCAGTCTGGCGCAACTAAAATAAATGTGGAACACGGAATCCCTTGCGCCACAAAATGAGCATGTGGCGGGGGAGTCCGTGAAGTGTGCAAGGTACTCTCCCGTGCTCAGTGCCCCATGGAGGATTCTCCAGCTCGGGTCCCCGGGGCCTCTCACCCTCGTTTGTTGGTAGTACTATGAAGTAGATGTAGGACTATATTATAAGTTAAAGGTTCAATGAACAAATAAAAAGTTTGTTTGAGAAAAATATAACTAAGATAACAAATATTCTTAGTGTACAACCCTCTTTTATATTTCCTTAGATATCATGTACATTAAACGCCAAACTGTTATAAAGATAGCTACTTTATACATACATGGAGATATTTCTGCAGTACAGGCATACCCCGGTTTAAGGACACTCACTTTAAGTACACTCGCGAGTAAGTACATGTCGCCCAGTAGTCAAACGGCAGCTCTCGCATGCGCCTGTCAGCACGTACTGAACAGCAATACCGGCTCCCTACCTGTATTGAAGCTGTGCACAAGGTGGGAGACTATAGAGCCTGTTACACATGCGTTATTTACATCAGTTATGCACGTATATAATGATTGCAGTACAGTACATGCATCGATAAGTGGGGAAAAGGCAGTGCTTCACTTTAAGTACATTTTCGCTTTACATACATGCTCCGGTCCCATTGTGTACGTTAATGCGGGGTATGCCTGTACTACTGTGCATCAGCAAATCAAACAATCACTGTACCACGTGGAAATCCCCACGTGGCCTGTTAGCAGGCTAGAGAAATATTATTTTCTTTATTTTTTTAAATCTAATCATGCATTGCACAATTTGTGCACATTTTGTACAATTTGATAATACTGTACATAAGATAACAAATAGAGTTTTGCAATCTGTTAAATGTGTAATTCTTTCTAGGATCAAAATGAAGCAAAGGCTGTTACAAATGTAAGGGGTTAACATCTTAGTAATCCGATGCCTTTCAAAATGTACATAAAGATCATACTGCTACAAGTCTTTTTATTAAATAGTTGCCCAAGTTTGTATACATAGTAAGTTAACCATTTGGAGGCGTTACTCCTCTTTGTGTTATATCAGTGTGTGCTGAGCAGGGTATGTCCTGTTCCAAGAAATGGAAGGGCTCCGGCGCAACTGCGCATGACAGAAGTCCAGACTGCTTCCGGATGAATATAGCAAAACTTTATTGGCACATTACACACTGGGGCTACACCACGATCTCCCCCTCTACGCGTTTCACGCTCTAGTACAGCGCTTCGTCTCGGAGTGGGGAGACGTGGTATAAGCCTGAACATATATAATAAAAAAGCCCGCGAAAACGGGTTGAATTGTTAACCCCTTCATGGAAAAAATGCCCATAGAGCAATGACATTATCATCAGACATATGTATATAATGCATATATTTTACATATATTTTACAAGAGCCCACATGATTTCATATATTTATCATTTCTATATGGCTCATATTATCATAAGGCAATGATACAAAGGGTATCTTAAAATCTGATTGCAACAATCATAGTAAAACTGCACCCCTGATATTAATATTTCAGTAACAGAATACAGCCGCACACCCATTAAACTAAGTGAAAGCATAACTAAATACATTTCACATCAGTAATCATATGTTGAGTATATAAGGGCTGATGGACTGAATCATGATTTAATTCTAGGGAAACAGCAAAGAAATAAAGAAAAAGAGGGGGGGGGGAAAGGAGTGGAATAAAGTGAGCAGTTGAGGAAGACAAAGGAGAAAACAGACGCGGAGGATAAATAACATCACACCTATAATAAAATGAACTAAGTAATCCTGATTTAAAACTTAAAATTATGCAAAGACAAAGCAAACTCTAACTAAACCAATAAACAAAGAGATATATATCATATTATAAGAAACATCGCAGATCCCATTCTACATTAAGTCCATTGGGTTGCAGGGTGTTCAATGCAAAAATCCAATGAGCCTCTCGCTGATGCAAGATTTTAATCTGATCTTCCTCCACGAGGAGGTAAAGGAATATGCTCAATGGCTAAACATTGCAAAGAACCCACCGAACCCAATGGACAGGTGTTAAAATGTGAAGATACCGGAAGCAGCATATCATGATTACGGATATTTTATGCAGTGAGCCAGTGTTGAAAAGTTCTGACTTCAAGTTAGCATTTATTGTACACTGTGATGCTTCAGAGGTTGGGCTAGGAGCAGTACTTAGCCAGAAAGTTGAAGAGATGGAACACCCTGTTTTGTATATGTAGCCCCCTGTAAACAGCACGGGCTACTAAATCTTCCTACTACTGTGGTAAGCCCTGTTAAAGGCAGGCCCCAGTAGTAATCGTGGGTTTTCCCCCTTGCAAAGCCCTGCCTGCATGATTAATAAAAGCCTGTCTCTGCTGCCGGCCTGTGCTGAGGGGAGGTCTTGTTGATGTCATGAGGGGTGGGGCTGACCAAACTTAGTAGCGGTTCCTGTGTGCTCTGCATGTCAGTGTTGTTCAGGAGGTGAGAGGAGTGAGTCTGGAGTGATTTGTTCCGGAGGTCAGATGAGAGTGTTGGAGTGTCTAGCTGGACAGTCAGATAGTAGGAGAGAGAGTGTAGCTATGTTCCTGAGGAAAAATCAAAACAAAGGGGGAGGTGGAGCGCAGAGAAAAAGAGAAATGCCAAGGTAAGATGAGGTCAATTTATTAAAACAACACTGCACAGTATTACTTACAATTAGTTAAAACCGCATGCATGTTGATGTTCCCACAAAGGTCTGTATACAGCGTCAGTTACAATCCCCCTGCCCCGACTGTAATCCACTGCTGCAGATTCTCACAGGGTCCCTGACCCGGAACCAGAAGTGCAGCAACACAAAGGTGGTAAGCAGGCTCTTAAGCTAGGTCAAGGGCTATGGCAATAGCAGCAAACGCTAGCGAGATGACGGGGGGAATATCAACAACTAATGTATGGGGAGAATCAAACGTGCTAAAACTGCACTCCTACCCAGGAGTGCAACTCAAAAGTAATGAGCAAACCCTCAACGCGTTTCGCGCATTACAGCGCTTCGTCAGGAGGTATTAGGGCATTGCAGGAGGTGGTCTTATATAGGTCACTACCTGATTGCCCAACACAAAAAACATGTGTAGACATGCTACAAATTACTTCCTAATGGTAAATGTGACTATTGGTATATACACATACATATATAAAAACACAAAAACATACACATATCACCTAAAAACAATATATACATTGATAACTGATGCTATATCTAATAATACATATCTACCTACACTTACAACAATGATTTAAATAAAAATTTTAAAATATGATTTAAATAGATAGCTGCCCCTTATTTATCACTTGTGTTACATTTTCCATACTACTACAATTAAGAAAAACACTAGGGTTAGGGAGTGATCACAAAACCACACTAATTGAGGCAAATAATGAGTAAATAAATGGTAATCCAAAAAAGTGGGTGCAAACTGTGAACTGTAAAGTGAATCAGAAAAGGGGGGGGGGCAGGAGAACACAAAATGGATGTGTCTCCCAAAAGAATCCACTATAATGCACTCCTACTTAGTTTAAAATTTAACTTTTAATATATTAACATAAAACATATATTACCTAAAGTGTTGTGTATTGTGCGTTAAAAATAAATTAAATTGACAATAACTAGCGTCTGTGTCAGTGAATGTGTGTTGGAGTGATCTCAACCGACAATTGGTAGTAGTAGCTACAGGACACAGAACGCTGCTTAGTCAGGGTATAAACCCCTCTGGAGCACCTATGAGATCAGGTACACGAGTATTAGTAAATAAATAAATAGACATGCACACTCAGTGACTGTGATGTATCATAAGGCTACCGCAGTCCTGCTTAGACTTGTAAACCACAGAGCACTTGAAGATGTTAATTAAACATGTGTTGCCATCCAATATATATAAAAGTGCTACTGATAGTATAGTGATGGAGGGTGAATGATTCACAGCATAGTGAAGCAAATGTTCACAGCATATTGATCATTGAATCATTCTACAACACACTCCAAATGGTTAAATCATATAAGAGCAGGCGTGCTTGCACACTGAGTGTAGTGAAGTACCCAATTCAGATCTACATAGATAAATCCAGGAGACTACTGAACACTACATAAAAGCAGCTCCAAGTAGGAGACTGACAACATAGCGCGTCCAACGCGCGTTTCCCTCCAGCAAAGGAGCTTCCTCAGGGACAAATTTGCTTGGGGGAGGAAGAATGAACCCTTATATACCCACACAGTACCTTGATTGCAAATTGTTCAATTTGCAATCAAGGTACTGTGTGGGTATATAAGGGTTCATTCTTCCTCCCCCAAGCAAATTTGTCCCTGAGGAAGCTCCTTTGCTGGAGGGAAACGCGCGTTGGACGCGCTATGTTGTCAGTCTCCTACTTGGAGCTGCTTTTATGTAGTGTTCAGTAGTCTCCTGGATTTATCTATGTAGATCTGAATTGGGTACTTCACTACACTCAGTGTGCAAGCACGCCTGCTCTTATATGATTTAACCATTTGGAGTGTGTTGTAGAATGATTCAATGATCAATATGCTGTGAACATTTGCTTCACTATGCTGTGAATCATTCACCCTCCATCACTATACTATCAGTAGCACTTTTATATATATTGGATGGCAACACATGTTTAATTAACATCTTCAAGTGCTCTGTGGTTTACAAGTCTAAGCAGGACTGCGGTAGCCTTATGATACATCACAGTCACTGAGTGTGCATGTCTATTTATTTATTTACTAATACTCGTGTACCTGATCTCATAGGTGCTCCAGAGGGGTTTATACCCTGACTAAGCAGCGTTCTGTGTCCTGTAGCTACTACTACCAATTGTCGGTTGAGATCACTCCAACACACATTCACTGACACAGACGCTAGTTATTGTCAATTTAATTTATTTTTAACGCACAATACACAACACTTTAGGTAATATATGTTTTATGTTAATATATTAAAAGTTAAATTTTAAACTAAGTAGGAGTGCATTATAGTGGATTCTTTTGGGAGACACATCCATTTTGTGTTCTCCTGCCCCCCCCCTTTTCTACTACAATTAAACCTTAAAAGCATAAACTTCCTATTCCTAAAGACCATTATTAAAAAGAACACAATAATATATCCATACCTAAAATTATTTACCTAATACAAAGAATCCACATCAATGATTATAATTAAAAGGATTATCTATTTCTCATCTTAGGAAAGGATTTAATTCTATCATCTCATTAAGGCCACCTGGGATTTTACTTTTTAAAGTGTAGATCCAATATTGTTCTCGTTGGAGTAGTTTTAGTTCTCTATTACCTTTCCTAATATTTCTTTGTATAATTTCCAACCCTCTAAAATATAAACCTTTTGTTTCTCCATTATGGTGCTCTAAAAAATGCATAGCCAAATTGTGTACTTTCCTCCCTAATTCAATATTTCTTTTTGCATTTTTTTATACCATTCATGTGTTCCCCAATTCGTACTTTTAGTGGGCGAATTGTCTTTCCAATGTAGTATTTTTTACACGGGCAATCAATTATATAGACCAAATGACTTGTTTTACATGTAATGAACTGATTTATTTTATATGTTAGTCCAGTCTGATGGTCATTAAAAACTTTCTCTGGAGACATATATTGACACATCACACATTTGCCACATTTGTAATTGCCCATCGGTTTACTTAAAAAACTCCCTTTTGCAATAGAATTAATCTTTGATTCTTTTAAAAGGCTTGGTGCTAAAATACTTTTTAGGTTTTTAGCCCTTCTAAAAACTACTTTCGGTTTATCAGCTAATTTATTATTAAAAACAGGGTCCATTAGTAGAATATTCCAATGTTTATTGATTAATGTCTTTATCTTAGATTCTTGTTTAATAAAATCAGTGATAAAAAAAGGTGTGGAATTTTCTGTGACTTCTAATATCAGTTGAGTCTAGGGGGAGGGAACAAGGGTTACATTTGGAGGCGCTGCTGAGAGATGGATGCCAGGACAGGTCAGGCTTATAGCAAGGCGGAACGGGCAGAGTGAGATGCACTCTCCGTGCAGGTGCTGGAGGAGGAAGGGTGCAATTGCACAAACCAGGGGTAGTCAGGGGAGCATAGCCTCTCGCACAGTACGCCCTGGGCGCCCTTAGTAGGTAGCGTTATGAGGGGTGAAGTAGCTATAGCTGCCCGAGTCCCTTGAGGCAGGTAGCGTGAGGCAACTGGGGGGTCATAGCGGTAACCAATCCGGGGACCATGGCCCAGGGCCCGCGTTACGAGTGGCCAAACGTAGGAGACGCCCGTACTGATGGAGTTGCCGGTACCTAGCTATCACCCACACAGACGCACCACAGAGCACTTGCACGTAGGCACCAAGAGTACAGTGCATAGGAGGAGAGGAGTTCCGCTAAGCCTGGACAGAAGCCACCTCATTTTAGTGTGCCACAGACAGTATGAAGATGCAGAGTTCACATTTTGAGGGAAAGCATGGTCTAGGTACGAGATACCGTTAGACATGGAGAGTAGGGCACAGGCACATTTGGAGGGAGTGAAAAAAATGCACAATTGCGCACCAGGGATTAGTGATAGGTAATTTATTAAAAAAATTCACATATACTGAGGGGATCCAACCCCTCCTCACATGAAAAGCTAAGCAGCTAAAACTCAGTATTGATAGAGAGTACCTCCAATTCTAACTAAACCCTAAGCTGCACAGCACACAGATTACAATAAAAATGCATATAAGGAATAAAACATGAAAGAAAACTATCTAACGATTTGTGATAAAACCGCCATAGAAATATACAACTGGCAAGGGGAGACGGACACTCACACTGAGACAGGAAGCGGGCTCGTCAGACGACGCATGTGGTCTATGTCCTACAGTGTAGCTGTAATCTACAGTACATTGGTAAGACCAAAAGACCCTGAAAATGCGTATGTTAGAACACCTGAGAAATGTTAAAAACATACCAAAAATAATAGCAAAAGGTATGCCACTTACTCCGCTTTTAAAACACTTTAAAGAAGTGCATAACAACGACCCAGGCTGTATTACATTTAAGGGACTTGAGAGTGTATCACTAAGCAGTAGACAGGGAAACAGAGAGAATCATTTATTAAAACGTGAGCAATTCTGGATCTATGAAATGTTAACTAGACATCCTAATGGTTTTAATGAACTCATTGAATTAACTCCTTTTTTAAGATAATGATTTTATAACATGAATTTGTATCAGCATTTCTTTTGTACATGTTTTTATACATTTTTTGTTTGTTATTTCTTTCTTTTTTCCCTTTATAATATACATTGTATTACCATGTTCTGTTAATATTGTATATGTGTATAGACATGGTATTAGAGGTCATATATATGTATATTCTAATAAGGGTGTTGGATATGATGTACTTTATTTAATATGAACAATCTATGCATCCCCTATATGAGTATGATCACACTCTGTTGCCTAGTATCCTCTATGATATGTATAGGTTACATCAAGAGCGCAGCAATCAGGCATACAAAGGGTGTTCTTTTGAGGGGGCCGTCCTATTTGACCAGATGCCGCCCATAAATGCGCGCAGATGACGCTGTACGTGACCTCCTGACGAAGCTCGTGGTGCGAAACGCGTAGAGGTCACGACAGGTCATCCTGCGCGTGTTTGCTGGCAAGCTGTGACGGAGCCTGCAGGAGACAGCAGCGGTGTTTTCCATCTTCGTGGTGCCGAGATCCGGATCCTTTGCAGTCACCACGAGTCCCCTTCCTGTCTCAGTGTGAGTGTCCGTCTCCCCTTGCCAGTTGTATATTTTTATGGCAGTTTTATCACAAATCGTTAGATAGTTTTCTTTCATGTTTTATTCCTTATATGCATTTTTATTGTAATCTGTGTGCTGTGCAGCTTAGGGTTTAGTTAGAATTGGAGGTACTCTCTATCAATACTGAGTTTTAGCTGCTTAGCTTTTCATCTGAGGTGGGGTTGGATCCCCTCAGTATATGTGTACATTTTTAATAAATTACCTATCACTAATCCCTGGTGCGCAAATGTGCATTTTTTTCACTTTGTTTTGCAGGGTGTCCTTCCCGCTTTTCAGGGGGGATCACCTTGAAGTAGGAGCTATTGGGGAGATGCTCTATGTGCATGCTGCAAAGGGATTGTCCATATTTCACCACAGCACGAGTGCTGATTATCCTGCTTTTTCTACATTTGGAGGGAGTATCAAAGATGGCGGCCATCCCTACATGTGGTCCGCGGAGCAGGAGAGGCGAGCTAAAATGGCGGTTCCCGCCAAGCCTGGAGCAAGCACGTGAGAATTGCAAAAGGACTGTGAGACAGTTGTGGCTTGAAATGTGCAAGATTCTGGCGTCAAACCCAGATTCCTTGCAAGAGGAGAGGGAGCGGCGCGAAAGCCGAGAGTCCACCCACCTGTGCCGTGACTGGTCAGAAAGCCAGGCCACGTCACTTTGAAGGAGAGAAAGCCCCGCCTCTGGATTCCACCAGAGGGAGGAGGCCCAAGGAGAGCCAATCAGGAGAGTCCTCCCCAGCGAAGGGAGGGACTGGAAGTGAGAGCGAGGAGCTTCATTTCTTTCTGACAGTCACAGAGAGCGGAACTGAGCAATTGAACTGTTCCAATCTTGCGAGAAGTCTGTCCGAGATGAACACTACCGTGGTCCAAATACCAGGCGGCCTGCTGATGGTCCAGATAGCCGATCAGGAGTACCTGCGGTGCTTGTGCGCTCATTGCGGAGTGCCCGGCGAGGTACCCAGCACCAAAGCACGATGCTCCCTGTGGGGTACCTACTACTTCTGGCCTACGGAGCCGGAACCGATGACCGAGACCCCTCGGGGTGCCTCTCCTGGAACGATATCGGAGGTGGCGGAGAGCAGTGAGAGAACGGCCCTGGTTCCCCGTTTCAAATGAGCGGGACAAACCCAGGTCCAACCGACTGTCGAGCCGATAGAATTGTCCAAGGAGAAGAGCGCGACCGCAGTGGAGGTACCGGGGCACGCCAGCTTCGTACCTATACCCACTGGCTGTATTGCCGAAGATTCTGGTGATTCCCGAGCGGAGAAGCCGATCATAATTTCATCCGAAGAAGAGGTTGGTGTCCCATCGGTTGCGATGCGCCTACCGGCGAACCACCCCAGCGGCATCAAGGAGGAGCAGCCGAGCGCGGACCCCGTCCGACAGCGAGCGCTGGTGCTGCCGGAGGCCCGGAGCAGTCCCACAGCCGTGTTGACTCCCAGTGCGGAGGAGATGGCGATCGAAGCGACCCTCGAGGAGCCTGATCTCATCAAAGAGCAGCGGAGCAGTAAGGAGACTCCACCACCCCCTTATTCCTGCCAGGAGGAGACCATAACCACGGAGGACAAGAAGGAGAGTCTTGAGGCCTACTTGTTCGGCCGTGTACCGGATGCTCCTCCAACGCCCCTGCTGGTCCTCGACGTACTTCCGGTGCGTGACCACGGAGCGAATAGCGATTCTGCGGGCACCCCTGATGACATTGTTTCCGGGTCCCCTGGAAAGAGAAGGCCGAGATCTTTGTTTTCCTCCCGAAGCATCGATACAGCCATTGCCCTGGCTACCCTATGGAGCCGAGGTCCATCGAGAGAGGCGAGCAGCATGGCAGAGCGCGAGTCAAAGAAAGCATCCATGGGTCGCGGAATTGTCTGCTTGCTGGACACTGATCTGGACATTGGCCCAGCCCCAGTCCCTAGCTCCACTGCCCCAGCCACTGCCCCTGCCCCGTCACGAATGATACCACTGGGACCTACCAGGGATAAGTTGTGTAAATTCCCCACCTACTCCAAGGACTTGCGGGATTGGGAACTGAGTGATGAGGGATCTGATGGGGAGATACCGTATTCAAGTGTAATACCTGTACTTAACCCTGTACTGTTTTGTCCTACAGCTAGAGGGAGAGCCCGTGGGTCACATACTCCAGCAGAGATTGGGCCTTCCAGACCAGTGGTGCATAAGATGAATCCTACAAGGTACATAAATGCCAAGGGAAGGAGAGATTGCTCGCGATCTATTGATGTGGGTACGTCCGGTGTATCATCTCAGGTAAAGTCAGAGGTAGAACGCACAAGTAATTCCGCAGAATCTTAACACTGTGACAAGTGGTGGGCACCCTTATTCACCGGTTACCACAAAGGGATGGACCGTACACAGTTCCTTATAAAGAATAATGTTGTTGATCATTGGTGGGCGGCTGGGTCGTTCACTCAACAGGAGGTGGAGGATGAATTAGACCATATGTACAAGGAGATAGAACAAAAGCTCATTGTACCACGCGGCCAAAGTATTTTGTATGACGAGATAGCTCCAGAAGAGCCTGTGTTTTGGGTACTGCCCAGCAGGGTGGGTCGCTGAACACTCCCCAAATTGAGTAGGGCTAATAGAGCCATAGTGGCTAGATACCGCCAGTCACATGGTTATGAGTACCGTTATGTGCCTGAGCCTATCATGCGGGAGATTGAAGAGAACAGAGACAGTTGGTTAAGGGAGGCGGTCCAAGAGTACTTACGAACAAAGTTTGGTAAGGCCGGTTATCACAGTGAAGACAAAATTAGCGAGCTAGTGTGCATATGGAGTATAGGGAGATGCATCTACATGCATAGTGTGAGTTACCGACCGGAACGTGGGTCAGTTCAGTCGTTTTCTGTAACGGTCACTGATCACAATGGCAGGAAAATACGAAAGCCAGATCCTAAGCATTATTATTAGTTTCTCCATGTTAGGAGTAACTGGATTCAGTGTGTACTAATTATTATCTCAAGATGTTATGACCATGTGTGTGTATAACCTGTGTTTGTTCCCCAGGTTGTTCACTGCAGGATGGTACTGCCAAGCGAGTTCCAAGTGGGGACCATTGGATTCCACCATAGGGAGCGTGTAGCCCCCTGTAAACAGCACGGGCTACTAAATCTTCCTACTACTGTGGTAAGCCCTGTTAAAGGCAGGCCCCAGTAGTAATCATGGGTTTTCCCCCTTGCAAAGCCCTGCCTGCGTGATTAATACAAGCCTGTCTCTGCTGCCGGCCTGTGCAGAGGGGAGGTCTTGTTGATGTCATGAGGGGCGGGGCTGACCAAACTTAGTAGCGGTTCCTGTGTGCTCTGCATGTCAGTGGTGTTCAGGAGGTGAGAGGAGTGAGTCTGGAGTGATTTGTTCCGGAGGTCAGATGAGAGTGTTGGAGTGTCTGGCTGGACAGTCAGATAGTAGGAGAGAGAGTGTAGCTAGGTTCCTGAGGAGTAGGGCCTAGTGGTTTAGAGGTGGATCCATGCCCCTCACACTGCTTAGGGGGTGAGGGAAGAGCTAGCCCCACCCGTAGCGCCCTTGGTTACGGGTGGAGGCAGGGAGAAAGATACCCTTCAGACCATCCTGAGGAGAACGATCTGGTGGGAGAGGAGGAGGAGGCATATCGTGCATCTGTATTGCTGTGCTGCTACTACTGCCCTGCCGACAGTGAGTACAATAAAGAATCTGTTGCTTTCAACATTGTGGCTTGTGATTCTGGAGTATTCACCCCGGGACCAAGGGGGTTCTCCTATAAGGGTCTCTTCCCATATCCCTGGGAATTATAGGAGATGGAGGCGCTGCACCACTAAGACCACATGGAGGCCAATACCTCCGAAGCCTGGTCCTGTCTCCCGCATAACATCGCGGGAAGCTCAGGCCCTCCTGTTCCAAACAGGTATGCACCACCCACAACCATGTAATCTGCCCTCACGCACCCTAGATACATCAGTTGAGTCAGGGGGGGGGGGGGAACAAGGGTTACATATATAAGCCGTAAGCTGTAAACTTTTTCCAAAAGAAACCAGATATGCCACGATTGAGAAGGAATGTCTGGTGATTAAGTGGGCATTGGAAGTGTTGATGTGTTATCTGTTGGGGCAGCAATTTTCACTGATCACCGTTCATCATGCACTTATTTGGCTAAACTATATGCAATGTAAGAGTGCCCGGGTTACACGATGGTATCTAGCCCTGCAACCATTTAAACTCACGGTATCGTACCGGCCTGGATGTTGGCATCATAATGCAGATCATTTATCCCGGTATGGGGCTCAAATAACTGGGAAGGAAAGTGGTGAGAAATAGCAAGATTGATGTATTCAGATTTGTCTAATGTGTTTTTATCTGATATAGTGCCTGGACATGGAACCTCTAGAGTGGGAGGGCAGAGGTTCCCTATTTCTCATTACTGAAGAGTAAAATTGTAGCATCCTTGTCAGAGCATGTTTGAGAAAAATCCTCTCTGTTTTCCTCTTTAAGTGGGGGATATGTGACAGGGCTGCTTGTATATTTTTTGTGTAAAGTAAAATGCATATTTCTTTTCTTTTAATCAGTGCACCACTTGTGTCTGTCTTTTCTGTTTCTGTTTTCTGGTCCCAGCTATCTTTTCTTTATTTTTCCCAAAACTTTTCTAACTTCTCAATTGGTGTCCTGAAAGTAGTGAAATTTATGCAGGAATTGTTTTATTTTCTTGCTGCACAGTCTTAATTTATTTTTCCTGTGCTAGATGCAGTTCTAGCAGGAAGAAAGGAAGGGAAGTTAATTCCCAGGTATAAAGATAAACAAATCCCTACCTGGAATATTTCAGGATCTGTTAAGGTGGTTTGGTGTTTGCTGGCTGTTGGGCAGTATCTGTTAGGCCTCGTTCAGGGTGCAGGCTTCGGAGGGAGGGCGTGCTGCCGTGCGAGCTGCCGTGGGACACAAAGTATTCAAATTGAATACTGGTTATCAGGGTAGCAGCTGCCCTGTCTCCGAAGCCAGGAGTTGACACTGGCTACAGTTTCAATAAACGAAAAAATCGTTTTTTGAAGCTGCAGCAGCGTCACTGGGACCTAGGCAGCCAATGAAATCATTCTTGAGAATGATTTCATGACTGCAACTTGGATCCCTAACCTGCCGTCTGTAGCCCCGCCCCCTCCTCAACTCCTGAAACAGTCTGCTGGGGATGAACACACATCGCCCAGCAAACTGCCGCCCTCCCTCCCGAACGCCCTCCCTGCAACGCATGACTCTGGCACCCTGAACGAGGCCTTAAAAATAAAGGGAATTTCCTTCCTGCAATCCCATACATGGGGGATTATACTATTGTAGGTGTTTTGAAGTGGGAAAGGTGATATTACAATGGAGTAAATCCTTATTTTGCAAGAGTAAAAATGTGCACTTGATAGTTATGATTTTTACTTCTGTTTTGCTGTAGAGAACTGTATATGTAATGCCAAGTTCATTATGTTTTCTAATTTGTGTATGTTTTGAAATGTTTCCCCTCTGAGTTTGGCTGAACTTGGTTTGGTCCTAGAATGAACCAGGTGTCTGATACTATTTAGGGAGGAATCAGTTTACAGATCAGGGAGAGGATGACGGTTGGACTTGACTGCAGCTCCCTTGCAAAGTTCCAGGATCTGCTGCTCCTGCCTCCATAAAGAGCTGTTACATGGAAATCAATAGGGTGAGCTTAAAGAAACCCTGCAATAGTTTTTTAACCTGGTTTTTCCAGTTTGCTGGTTTTTTTTCTATATGTGATCTGATTGGTTCTGGATCTCATGTATCAAACTGTGGAAGGAATAAACCGGTTCTGGTTTAGCAACTAATGATTGTGGCTGTCTGACTTATTGACTTTTTCATTGCAAGGACACAACCTTCCTCAGTCCTGAATACAATCTACAAGGAATTTAAATCTACTGATTCTCCACGTTTGGATCCAGGAAATCCTGCCTCTCGCAACAGCTCTACTCCACATCAGCCTGTCCATGCCCCTACGCATTTCATCACGTACGCGATCATCAGAAAATGATTGGGTAGTCTATGGTAGGGGTTTCAATACTGAACATTGGGTAGTATGCAACTGTTCTTGCTCCCCTTGTGAGTGCAGGTCCTTGTGCCTTGCTGTTTTATAAAAAATAAAAAAATTAACCAACTTCTGCTATGGAGCTTGTGCTTCCTTTTTCTGTGTCTCTCTTTTTTTAACACACACACACACACACACACACACACACACACACACACACACACACACACACACACACACACACACACACACACACACACACACACACACACACACACACACACACACACACACACACGTATGTATGAAGGTATATATATATACTAGGGCAGAGGCCTGAGTCACCCCTCTGGTGTATGAAAGAGATTAGTCAGCCGGCAAGGAGCCTAGCTTGAGAGTATGAAAGAGATTAGTCAGCCGGCAAGGAGCCTAGCTTGAGAGTATGAAAGAGATTAGTCAGCCGGCAAGGAGCCTAGCTTGAGGTCAGACAACGCAAGCGACTTCGAATAACAATACTTTATGTATGACACAATAAATACATTTAGGGCCCCTCAAAAAACGAGAACTCCGGACAACGCTTGGTACAATAGATATTGAGAGTTATGCAGTATCCCGCAACGCAAGGGTCCCACTGTATCTCTTACTCGGTTGGTGCTGGCACAGTCTTGGAGCTTGTGTGGAATATACTCGTGTTTATTGGGTCAGGCCTGTTACTTCGCAAAGAGTGTGGTTAGCCATGTTAGGATGCAAAAGGATACTGCAGGGTAATGTGGGTGCTCCCCAGGATCTGGGTCCATGGGGCCTACTCACTGCTTCAGGAACCTCCGGTGACTCGGATCCCCTTTACACAGCCGATATAATCTATGGACGTTCCAGCTACCTCTGGTACGTGCTGCTCTGTCAGACTGGAAAGGCTGTGCTACATCTGTATCTCTCGACAGACTCCTCGGGACAGGTATTCCCTCTCTCTTGTATTCTGCAGCTCTCTCCTCTCATCACGTGCTGTTCCCAGCCTGTATCTCTTGCCACTCTTCTTTTGTGATGTCATAATTCCAATGTCCTATGATCTCAATTCTTTCAGTGTCTCAATAGCCATTTTTCATGTCCATCAATAGGCTTATCTATGTCCTTAGGGGGTTGGGGGGGGGGGGGGTTACATCTTTAATAAGAACTCTTGTGAACCCTTCTCCCTTCTATTTCCACTGATATTGTGGCAAGCATCAGGACTTTCTATGAAGCAGGAGGTACGGTATAAGTATCTCTTCAGTATAATATTTAATGTTTGGTGTGCAACTTGACTTTTTCTTTGCTTCCCTTGCACAGTACATTCCCTCTTCTCCTGCTTGGTCTTCTGGCATGATTGATGTGCAATCAAGGGGTCAGTATAAATTGGGCCAAACATTAAGGAAACAAAATATCGACAGTCACAGACCCTCCAATATTTAACATATAAAAAAAATAGGCACCTATTTACTACAGTATGTCAATGGGGAATATAGGGGCTTCCAGGCAAGTGACCCTAACAAAGGAGGCACAATAACATGTTCAATATACTATTTGTAAAGATAGAATTACCAATAAAATATGTATTTTTGTATATACACACAATATGTGGTGTTTAATCCCCACTAGCGAGCTGATCATAAACACATAAATCCTCATTCTCCCATCTGATTTAACTAGTTGAAGCTTTAATCACTGGCAGAATTATGCACTGCTGAATTTAATAGGTACAGGGTATAGAAACCAGGCACAGTTGGAAAGCATGTATAGTAGTCAGCATTTCAGGATACTCACAGGAAGAAAAAAAATATATAGAAGGTTGTCTTTAAGGAATGTGGTTAATATATGTATTTTTTTTATGGCAAGGTAGGTGGGACTACCACTTTGAAGGGTTTATGATTCACATTGGAATAGGTATGTGATCTTTTTCCTTAAGGGAAATTCATACCATAAAGTGTAGCTAATAATATTAAATCTTCACTTTTCATAAGAAGTTAAGTTAAAACATTACTTTAGACTCTGTTGAAGGTGCCCTCAGCTGTGAAATATTTAATGTTGCCCCAGTGCAATGTCCTGCCAGAAAGAATTGCCTAGCTGCTTAGTGGACACCAAGCCAGCAATGTACTAGGTATTTGAAGGGATAAAGGTTCCTTTCACATGGTGCCCAATACAAACAACACAGCCGCCTCTCGTAAAACTTTACCAAGCAACTTTATCCACCCCAAAGCAGGGAACTAAAATAAGTCTTTTCAATATGAACTATAAAAATGTATTCCTCCTTCTGACATGCTGTTTGCTAAACTCATTATTCTTTGTTCTGAAGTCTTTTGAAGATTATCATCCTATTTTAAATGTAAAACCACTAAACCATAAATAATCAGGCCTGTTGAAAACAATGGCATTAAGATACAACAGCATTCTGGTAAGTAACAGAAAAGACCTTAACAAATTTTATATATCAAAAAGAAAAAAAAAAAAAAAAAAAAAAAAGAACAGGACACAAACTTGTACAGAATGTGTGAATGATTGTTAACCTTTTTGCAGCCATTGGGTCCTGCGATGCATTCATTGCCGAGTAATGGGTTGCATGCTCCTCTGCTAGCAAAAAGGTTAACAGGCCTCTAACACATTGATTTTTTTTTTAACTACTCAGCTGTCAGTGAGACGGCATTTGCCTCTATTGTCTGTCTTGCTGATCTGTACTTTGGAACCTACACATTCTGAATGACATACATTCAGAATGACTGTTTTTGCCTACTCGTTGCATTCCTTCCTATCACAGGATGTTCAAACTTCTATTTCCTGTGTGTGCTTCAAAAGACGTAATTGGTGAAGTCATAACATCCACACTGGGCACACTTATCTGTTGCAGGCACTATTTTTATGATCAAGCCTGCAAACCTGATATTTTTATAATCGTTACTTTCTCCTCTAAAAAACTAAACAAGTTGGGAGTGGACTGGTTCTTAAAAAGTCCACATTGTAATTTTCTAAAACAAAATTTCTCACTAAGCTCTAATCATTGAAACATCTGAATTGCTGCTAATATTGTTCTTCTTGATAGGTGTGTTTGAACCTCTGTTCACTACAAACAAAATAAGTGTGTGTTGTGTATACTGGTTGTGTTGTGCTTTCTCTGTAAGGCTTTCAGGCCATACATTCTAAAGTTGGTAATCATATCCTGACCTAAACTGTGGAACATTTGGCAATGATAGAGCATGGGTTACATGGCTGATTACTTTTTTCTAAATAAATTGACCCCTAAACGGTCACAGGAAATTGTATTTCTGGAAATTCGTGGTTTTGCTCTGCAACCAATGATTCATCTGAGGTTGGTGGGTATCCGATCATAGAAACAGAATTTGACAGCAGACCCAAAACACTTGGCTTGCCTTGTCTGCCCATTTTCGTATCTATTGTAAAACCTCAGATACTTTTTGATTCTTGGTTTTATTTCATAGTAGAATATCATTATGTCTGTCCCACATATTTTTTAATTCCCCTACTGTTTTAGCCTTTACTACTTCTGTTGGGAGGCTATTCTACAAATCCACAGCCCTATCTGTGAAGAAGTATTTCCTGACTGAAGTACTTTCACTTGAGCCTACCACCGTCCAGCTTCAGAACATGACCTTTTGTTCTGGCACTTATCTTTCTCTGAAATATGCTTCTCTGCTGTACCTTGTTGAAATATATGTGTATGTATGTATATATGTGTATATATATATGTGTATATATATATATATATATATATATATATATATATATATATATATATATATATATATATATATATATATATATATATATTGTGACAAACGCCCCTCTTTTGTAGCGCTGACGTCTCTGTCTGGGTTCTTCCCGACACAGTCTTCTAGGGTTAATTATACAACAAACAGGATCATGCAAAGTATTATATTGCTTAACTCAGACTTCTGCCTGCTTTAGTTTCATCCAAGTAAGGGACTGCAGCTTTAACATGTGTAGGCAAGAGGCACTCAGATATTTTCATTCAGCGGTTTACTCATATCAGTGTTATAGCATTTCACACAGTGTCACTTTTAAGAAATAAAAACCAAATCATATAAAGAAATCCTATCCCTTTCAGGGATCTACTACACATCAGAATCAGCCCCTAACTGCTGCTGGCCAACTAACCTGGTTCCCCAGCTTAAAACAATGCCCTCTCATTTAGGGTCACTAGATACAGCACAGTCTTTTAGCAACAGCAATAAACATTTGTTTTGTCTTATCTGTTCGTGGTGGGAACTCGGTCCCAAGTGTCCAGGCAAATCCTCTGGTACTGTGATACTTGGAGGGACCGTCCACCCCGAAACTGGAAACAGGGGAGCAGCGATACCCCAGCCTCCAGGCTCTAAGGAGAGAGAGTGAAATGCAAAACCTCTCTGCTCTAAATACCTGTGCATGTGATTAGAAGAGCAGGTGAGGGAGAACTAGAGCCATTGTAATCTGTGGTCTGGATTTTCCATCCAGCTGCCTGAGTTAATGTGAAGCTGTGGAACGGATAATTTTTAACTATTCCTGCACTTTCTGACCTAAAATGGGGCAGAAAGCTGCCTAACATCTTTGGACTATGTCACATATCCCCCTCCCCAGCTCACACCTACTGGGGTGAGCGGCCATGGACCTCACTGGGGTGAGCGTCCCACCTGAAATACTTGAGCTAACTCCTCAGTACAATATTAAGTATTCACATGACACGAATATGAACTTTTTCCACGGCAATTATGGACAATAGGTTTCGTCATGAGACTATACTTGACAAACATATTTTGTTGCTCTCTATTAGGGAACTATTTTGAAAAATAAGTGTCTAGCACACATTCTTACAACCCAGGATATGCTAAATATATTCACAAAACTAGACAATTTCTATTACCTCTCTGGGTTTTTCTACTCTAGAATATGAACCTCATTATATATTTACCAACCGAAAAGGGCATTTTTTTTCTATATTGTAAGCTACCAATATTTTTTTTCCCTTATACTACAGCCTTGTAATCTTAAGGGCCATCAACCCTGTATATTAATTTGTAGTTTAGCTACATTTTCAACACAGAGAACCAATATAACATTGTAATATTGACAAAATGCTTATTCTAGAGGCCTAATATACCTTAACTACAATAGCTTATTTGCATAGTTAAGTGTCCGTGACATAGTCCACACGTGTAAATAAAAAAAAATCAGTCAGTTCCCCCAAACATTTTTTTTTCTTGACTTCCAGTCCATTGCATCTTCTGACTTCATTTCAACACCCGCTGCAGCCTGCAAATGACTGGACTGTTTCTTCAGCCACTGACGAGACCCTCGGACCGGATTCTCCTTGGCTCCACAGTGTGGTCCAGAGTGGTGAGATCTGGAACTATTCAGGCGCCGTGTTGACCTTCGTTGCTTTTTCCTTTCAATCTTTGATTTCCCTTTTGTGGCCATTACCAGGCCTTTGGGTTTTGGAGACCTAGTTGCCTCTGTACAAACGTAGTCCATATTAACAACGTCATCAGGATCTGTCAACAAGTTTGTGTTTTCAGGAACTGCCACTCACATGGCTAAAACATCTTCTGTGTTGGCCTGGGTGTGTTCACTAGTTTGATAATCTTCTGGACAACGTAAATGAAATTGAGGATCTGGATTTTTGAATCCCAGATCAGGTAGAATATTCTCAGTAGGGTGCCTATCTGTTTCTGGAATAACAGCAGCACAATCAAAGTCAATTCTTTCTCCTTCCTCTTTGTTATCAGTGAGGGCATTGATTTTACTTTCCCTGGTCTCCTTTTGTGACCGTGTCTCTTTTAGCCTTGGAATCTCTTTCTCCAACTTCATCTTTATAGCAAATCATAATATTGCAACAGCATTGAAGATAAACGTATAGGAACGTACAGCTTACTTGGTTAGGAGGTAGGATTGATAGCCCGACTGAACCACTTTAGCAGCTTCTCTCATGTCCTGGTAGCGTCTTTGTTGCTGTCCTACTGTATTTCTTTTTCCACTCAGTGCGGCTGCTAATTCAACTTCTTTGGAGTTGAGTCGCGATTCCATGTCTGTCATCTGTTTCAGAGCAAGATTTAACTCTGTTTCCTTTTCTCTATTCTTGACCTGCAGCTGCAGGTTCTCCTCTCGGGTCTTGTTCAGCTCCAGCTGCAGCCGGGCCCCCTCATTTGCCGTGTGGTCCAGCTGCTTGGGGATATCGGCCATCTCGCTTTCATAGCGCAATGTCAGGCAGACCACCTGACGGACGGACACCTCCTCCCTTTCGGCGCACTGTATCTCACGCTCAGCCATCTGCTTCTGTAGCTCTTCTTGCATTTCTAACTTTTCCTGGATCAATTGCTTCTCCACTTTTCCTGCTTGGTGAAGCTTCTTATCACCTTCACTGATCTGGTCAGTCAAGTCTGAATTTTTCTGTGTCAGAATTACATTCTCTCTCTTTACAGTCTCTAAATTACTCAGGGCATTCTCACAGGTTTCTTTCAATATTCCCAGCTCTGTGTTCAGACCGTGGCCCTCCAGGCATGAGTTTTGCACCTCTGTGCTGAGCGCGTGAACCTCTTGTAGAGCTTTCCCGTATTTCTGTTTTAGGATAGCAATCACGGTGTTGGCCTTTTCCAGACTAGTCGTCACCTCTTCCAGCTCACTCTGTAAGAGAGACTCTGTTTTCTTCAAAGCCTCGTGCTCTTGTAAAGCTGGGAGTATACACCTCTGTAACTTGGCATTCGCTTCTCGCTCCTTATTGTTAGCTTCTTGCTCCTTCTTCCAACATTCTCGCTCCTTCATCAATCCCTGCCGCAGGACTTCATAATCATGGCGGGCAGCTTGGAGTGCAGAAACCAAAGCCTCTTTATCCTGGATCAAGGATTCAGCTTGCCTTTGCTCCTCCTTTTCCTTTGCCACTGTTCCTGTGACAATTCTGCAGGTCACTCCAGCCTGCAGCACATCTCGGCGCCTTTCTGACGCATGTCCTGACAGCGCAGGTTCAAGTGGCTCGGTCACTTCCCCTGTAACTTGAGGAACAGTTTTCTTTTTCTTCTTCTTTCTCTTTGCTTTATTAGCTCCAGAGATATCAGTGGTACTGGGCACACTCACTGGTAGCTTCCACATTTTGCTTGCACTCACAGGGCGTTGCTTGCTTTTGCAGCTGTTTGACTTTGAAAATTTTGGGGCACACATCTTCCATGTGACCTACTTCACGACAGGCCCAGCATACTAAATTCATCTGTGGGTACGGCTCTCCTCCAGGGGCCACATACGAGTCATCATCATCATCATCGTATGGCCTGAAGGGACACTGTTTTTCATGATTATGTACATTACAAAACAAACATTTCACGTCAGCCATTTTAGAAACCCGGCACGGACAATTTGCTAGCTGCAATTTCACTCACTTCAGCAAATTACATACAGCACTTGCTAGCTGCAAATTCACTCACTTCAGCAAAAGGCATTAGCTTTACAAACAGCACTTGCTAGATGCAATTTTTTTTGTTTCTTCAGCAAAACATTTTGGTTTTCTTTTTGGGTTCAGGGTGCTATTGCATCCACACTTCGCACATTCTCTGTGTATGCTAGATGCACAACTGATATACACAGTGGGACAGACTTCACTCATAGCATCTGTACTTTAGTTCAGCTGTGTGGCCATTTTAAACCCCCGCATTTATTTGCAAACCCACAGACTTTTTAGTGTCGACCCGCATTCTCCACCATATGTGACAAACGCCCCTCTTTTGTAGCGCTGACGTCTGTCTGGGTTCTTCCCGACACAGTCTTCTAGGGTTAATTATACAACAAACAGGATCATGCAAAGTATTATATTGCTTAACTCAGGCTTCTGCCTGCTTTAGTTTCATCCAAGTAAGGGACTGCAGCTTTAACATGTGTAGGCAAGAGGCACTCAGATATTTTCATTCAGCGGTTTACTCATATCAGTGTTATAGCATTTCACACAGTGTCACTTTTAAGAAATAAAAACCAAATCATATAAAGAAATCCTATCCCTTTCAGGGATCTAACTACACATCAGAATCAGCCCCTAACTGCTGCTGGCCAACTAACCTGGTTCCCCAGCTTAAAACAATGCCCTCTCATTTAGGGTCACTAGATACAGCACAGTCTTTTAGCAACAGCAATAAACATTTGTTTTGTCTTATCTGTTCGTGGTGGGAACTCGGTCCCAAGTGTCCAGGCAAATCCTCTGGTACTGTGATACTTGGGGGGACCGTCCACCCCGAAACTGGAAACAAGGGAGCAGCGATACCCCCAGCCTCCAGGCTCTAAGGAGAGAGAGTGAAATGCAAAACCTCTCTGCTCTAAATACCTGTGCATGTGATTAGAAGAGCAGGTGAGGGAGAACTAGAGCCATTGTAATCTGTGGTCTGGATTTTCCATCCAGCTGCCTGAGTTAATGTGAAGCTGTGGAACGGATAATTTTTAACTATTCCTGCACTTTCTGACCTAAAATGGGGCAGAAAGCTGCCTAACATCTTTGGACTATGTCACAATATATATATAAATATATATATATATATATATATATATATATATGTATATATATATATATATGGATGTATATGTATGTATATGTATGTATATGTATGTATATGTATGTATATGTATGTGTATGTATGTGTATGTATGTATGTGTATGTATGTGTATGTATGTGTATGTATATGTATGTATATGTATGTATATGTATGTGTATGTTTGTGTATGTATGTGTATATATATATATATATATATATATATATATACACACAAAAACAAAGCAGCGCTAACACATACAAGTCGTGCACAAATACACTCATCTCTAAGTACCAAGTACAAATCCCAGAGTTCTGTCCATCAAACACAAGTCCAGTGAAAAAGGGTATTCATTAGATAAACAAAGAGGAAAGATTCCCAATAGCCGATCCAATCCAAATGTAGGAGGGGGGCTGCTCATCCACGGGAGAATCACTCCCAAACCAGTACTTTATAGAAAAAATGAGAAAAAAACACACTCCCCTAGTGCATTATCTTATGATGCAGATGAAATAAAATGTATTTAAATGAATGTAAGGTAGATAATACACACTTACAAGACATAAAGAGTAAAATTCACGAAAAGGTATCTTTACACACAGACTCCTGGTATAGATCAGCTGAGATGGATTGGGGAGACCTTTATGTATACTCACTGAAAGCCAGTTGCCTTTAGACCTGCTGCTGGAACGCTCACACACAGCAGAAACGACCACAGACAGAGTCACAGTGAGAGCAGGTACAGTGGGAGATGGTAACGGTCTCACCACTTGCAGCTGATCAAAACGAGGTGCCAGAGGCAATCTCAGTATACAGGAGTCCCTTACTTAGCAGCGGAACACCACGCACACTACGTGGTACTACAACCTCGTTTTGGAGGAGAGGGGGTGATCGTAATAAGACATTACTACAGCTGGAAGCACGAATGATCCATAGCTTGGACACACTGAGCCCAAGAGGCCTTAATGAAGACTTGAAATTGAGTTGTTTCCTATAATTTCACTGTTGTTTGCTGCTGATACTAGGACCTTTCTCCACAGTGGCGTTATAAGTACATTAACCGTAAGGCTTACAGTTACAGGACTATTTTTGGTGTCATTAGTAGCAAGCTGCATCTATGAATTCATTTCTACAGCTACATAATTCTAGTGACCAGATTCTGTATGTTAGCTTCGGTGCAATAATGTTGTGTACGTATATTTTCTGTTACAGTGATACATCTGGAAACAGAACTCTGCATTTGGAACATTATCTATGCTATAGCCCTATGTGATAAGTATTTTGGCTACGATGATTACCCTCTTTTGAGCCACATTGTTTTAGTGACCATACAGACCATGCTTTGTTATACCTCCTGGACATGGTCACCTCTTTCTCCAGCGCTGACCTCAGCATACCTCCCCATTGTGACCTCCAATATGCGGACTTAATGGTTACCCCATGAGGAGCTCTCTGTTGATTTACATATATTTCAATGGTACCATTTAGCAATCTTGTTACATGGTTGTTTCTATTATCCAATGCTTAATAATTTATAGGATACAGTTAGATCTTGTAATATGTTCACGGCCGTCTTAACATATGGGCACGCTGGGCAGTTGCACAGGGGCCCCACAGCATAGGGCGGCCCCACGCGCCCGGCCCATGCGTGCCCACCAATGCTCTCCCCCGCCCGGCACCCTGGCTCGCTCTTAGGGTTGCCAGGTGTCCAGTATTTGGTTCCCCTGTCTGGTAAAATATGAGAGCTAATACCGGACATGGGATAGAGCAGGGCTGTTGCTGCTAGGGGGCTGGGCAGCTTCTGATTGGCTGAATTACACAGTAGCAACTAATCGGGAGGTGGCAGGAGCCTGGGGGGTGGGGCCAAAAAGTGGAGGAAAAGCATGCAGCAGAGAGGTGAGGCTGTGTCTGTGTGTCTCAGTGTCCTGCCTGTGTGTGTCTGTGTGTCCTGTCTGTATATGTGTGAGTGTATCTGTGTGTGTATGTGTGTGTCTCAGTGTGTCTGTCTTTCTGTCTGTATCCTGTGTCCTGCCTGTATATGTGTGTGCCTCAGTGTGTGAGTGAGTGAATGTCTCAGTGTGTGTGTGTATCTCTGTGTGTGTGTGTGTGTCTGTCACAGACAGTACATACAGTACTGGCAACTTTGTTTAATTGCTCACTCACCCTTACTTTTATTTTACTATACTAACAGTCTTCCCATTTTCATGATCTATTAAAAATACCCACCATTGTAAATTCTCAGAAAGGCTCCATAACTCAGCTCTCATCACAGCAGCATTGCAATCTCTGCAGCACTCTTACTTACAGATCATCCCCAAGAAGGCAGAGCAGGTTACATATTCAATGGCATGATTTAATATGCAATTTAAAGCTGGATTTTTAAGTCTGAATTTGAAAGCTACTGTACTGATAATGACAGGGACGGGGGGGAGGTGGGTGAGAGGATGAAGGGATGGGGGGTAACAGGATGAAGGGAGGAGGTGAGGGGGGATGGGGGGATGAGAGAGGATGAAGGGAGGGGTTGAGAGGACAAAGGGGGGTGAGAGGACAAGGCGGGAGAGAGAGAGAGGATGAGGAGGGGGTCAACAATCTTGGAATTTGTGGGAGAGGCAGTAAGATCAGTATTGCTCGCCATGTACAGTGTGACTGCAGGTCAGTTATTTATAAATTATCTGACCATTATGTCATTTGTAAATTTCACTCCAAGCATGCACCAATTTGCACTATTTCATATTCTATTTCCTAAAACAATCCTCAGAAGGGTACTCCCTCCCAAGACTCCTCCTCAGATTTTTTACGAAACAGAATATCAATTGGTGCAAATTGGTGAATACTTGGAGTGAAATTTAGAACATATTACATGTCAGGTCATTTATAAATAACATTCTTCCCCACCAACGATTCTCGAGTGCGTCGCACCTTTCACCATTGTGTCCAGTATTTTTGGACAAGCCACCTGGCAACCCTACTCGCTCTCCCCCCGCCCGCCACCATGGCTCCGCTCACTCTCCACCCGTCCGGCACCCCGGCTCCACTCGCTCTCCGCCTGCCCGGGCACCCTGGCTCGCGTCACAACCGCTCACAGCCTAGCAGTGCATCACTTCTGGTGCCTGCTACTGCTAGTGAGTGCGTGGGAGGCTGGGAGCGACAGTGTAGGCAGGGCACTGTGCACTACTTTGCCCGGGGGCCCCTAATGTTGTTAAGATGGCCCTGAATATGTTACTTCTTCAACAATGTGTTTATGTATATTTCTGGCAAGATTCAGGCACTCGGTCTTCAATATAACAAGTTTATTTCAGCAAAATAAATCCAACGTTTCGACTGCAACGTATATATGTGGTGCCGCTTTCAATGGTGATTCAGTTTTAGTTGTAAAGATTTTTTTGTGTATTATTATGAAGTATTAAAAAAAGCTTAAAATCCGTATGAGATCATAACAAACAATTGGTAAACGAATTCACTGGTTGAATAGTGGTCAGATGCTGGTATCTACTGTATATGCAAAAATAGTATACCCAACACCACTAAACTAATGGTGTTCTCTAACTGAAACTGATTCACTGCTATGGTACGTATAGTAGAAGAGACGGGTCACATGCCTGTATCCCTATACCAGCCTGGTACCCAACACAGGTAACCTAACCGTATTCTACAACTGAAACTGATTCACTGGAATAGTAGTAGAGAATAGTCGGATGCTGGTATATATATATATGCCAACCTAGTTTACTCAACATGAGTGATCTAACAGTGTTCCCCCAACTGAAACTGATTCACTGGTATATTAGGTAAAGTAGCTGATTGTGGTCAGAAGTTTGCAAGGGAAAATGTTTTTGTTTTTCATGTGTAGCCCGTGTAAGAAATAGTGGGCTACCTATCCTTCTCCTACTGGAGTAAGCCCTGGTAAGGGCAGGCGCCAGTAGCAATCATGGGTTTTCCCCCCACCAAGCCCTGCCTTGTCATGATTGAGGTAGGCCCCTGACTCTGTGGCAGGCCTGAGACAGAGGGGAGGTCCTGCTGACATCATAAGGGGCAGGGCTGTATCTATTTAGTGGTCTGCTCCTGTGTGTGTCTGGGTCAGTCTGTTGGAGTG
This sequence comes from Ascaphus truei, assembly GCF_040206685.1. Classification (NCBI taxonomy): domain Eukaryota; kingdom Metazoa; phylum Chordata; class Amphibia; order Anura; family Ascaphidae; genus Ascaphus; species Ascaphus truei. Next base: position 357,051,080 of record NC_134485.1, read on the forward strand.
TTTAGTCGGTGACAGTCTGTTGCAGTGGAGAGAAAGGAGTATGCAGTCTGTTGGAGAGGGAGTCTGTTGGAGTTGTGAGAGTGGAGAGTGCTGGAACAGAGAGAGCATGATCTGGAAGCGGCAAGGAGACAGGAGAGAAGAAACTCAGAGCCCAGTCTGAGTAGAGCTGATACAGCTATAGTGGACCAATGCCCCTCACCCTGCTGTGGGGGTGAGGGGGGGGGGGTCTAACCTCACCCAGAGAGCCTCCCTTGGGTGGAGGCAGGGGTATTGAGGCCCCATCCAGACCATCCTGCTAGGGCACAGCCTGGAGGAGAGGAGTGGAGGAAAGACCTGTACACATTTGGAGTGCACTGCTGTATATGAACTGCTGTGTGCCACTGTGCATGAAGTGTTGCTGTTGTGTCAAGGACAATAAAGAGTGCTGCTATTTTATACAAAAGACTGTGTGTGAGTTTAAGATTGCTCGCCCTGGGACCAGGGCTTCTTCTGGGAGGATCTTAACCTATCCCTATAGGTCTCGTCAGAAGATGGAGGCGCTGCACCGTTGCTAAAGAAGATGGAGGCATATACCCCAGAAGCCTGGCCCTGTTATCCCCCATACCAATGTGGGAGACTCAGGCCCTCCTGTTCGAAGCATGTATGCACCACCATAGTACATGTATCCAGCCCTCACTACACCCTAGAGGTCCAATCTGCGACCGGGGGGGGGGGAACATGGGCTACATGTGGAGGCGCTGCTGAGATCCAGAACAGGACAGGCTTTCAGCAAGGCAGAGCGGGAAGCGTGAAGTGCACCTTCCGTGCAAGTACTGGAGAGAGTAGGGCATGTAATACCAGGGGTAGTCAGGGGAGCGTGGATTCCCGCACAGTACGCCCTGGGTGCCCTAAGTGGGTGTTGTAAGATGGGTGTATGGCTATTGCTATCCTAGTCCCTTGAGGCAGATAATGGGAGGCAACTGGGGGGGTTAGCCTGTTAACTAGTCCAGGGACCATGGCCCAGGGCCTGCATTATGAGTGGCCAAAAGTAGGAGACGCCCGTACTTAGGGGATGCCCAGTACACTAGCCAGCACCCACATAAAACACACCACAGAGTACTTGTAGGAACCGTCAGCGAGTGCGATGCACAGAGAAGGAGTTCTGCCTAGCCTGGGGTATGCCACATCATACTAGTGGGTAAAGCACAGAGAGACAGCATGCAGAGAGCGTTCAGTGAACAGTTTGAGTATAGTCAGTGTCTAGGAACGAGTTTTGCACTAGACACTGAGAATAGCGGTGATATACATTTGGAGGGCTCATCAAAGATGGCAGCCGTCCCTACATGTGCTCCGCGGAGCAAGAAAGACTCCAAAATGGCGACAGCAGCGCCATCCACAGCCCAGCAGTTGGCAACCGAGCTAAAATGGCGATTCCCGCCAATCCTGGAGCGCGCACGTGAATCGTGCAAAGAGACTGTGAGAGAAATGTGGAGGGAGATGTGCAGGGGTTTGGCGACAAACCCAGGTCCCCTGCAAAAGGAGCAGCGCGAAAGCCGAAACCCACCCGCCTGTGCTGTGACTGGCCAACAGACAAGGCCACGTCACACTGAAAGAAGGAGTGCCCCTCCTCTTGTTTCCACCAGAGGGAGGGGGCACAAGGAGAGCCAATCAGGAGCGTCCTCCCCAGCAAAGGGAGGGACAGGAAGTGAGAGCGAGGAACTTCACTTTCATCTGACATTCACAGAGAGAGGAGCTGAAACACTGAACTGTTCCACCCCTGAACTAATAATGTCCGAGCTAAGCATGACCACGTTCCAGTTCCCAGGAGGCTTCCTGGTAGTGGAACTCGACGGCCGAGAGTACCTCCGGTGCCTGTGCAAACATTGCAGGACACTCGGACCGGCCCCAAGCACGAAGGCACGATGCCCTCAATGTGGCACGTTCTACCTGTGGCCTACCGAGCCATGGCCAATGATCAAGACCCCTCGGGGTGCCTCTCCGGGAACACTAACGGAGGTGGCGGAGACGACCGACGAGGCTGCCCTAGTTCCCCGCACCCTTGCCGAGGTGGGAACCAAGGCCCAGTCAACTACAGAGCCGAGTGGAGATCATGCGGCGAAGAGCACGACCGCAGTGGAGGTACCGGAGTGGGCCCATTTCGTACCACTAACCACTGGCGGGGCCGCAAAAGACCCAGGTGACTCCCTAGCGGAGGATCCGACCAAGTCGTCTTCGGAGGAGGAAGATGGCGTCTCATCGGTGGCGATGTGCCTACCGGCGAACCACCCCAGCTGTAACATAGATGGCGGCCCACTTACCTGAGAGAGGGAGCAGACGAGTCCGGACACCTTCCGACGGCGAGCGCTGGTGCGGCCTGAGGCCCGTAGAAGTCCCACGGCCGTGGTGACTCCCAGTGCGGCGGAGACGGCGTCGGAGACGGATCCAGAGGGACCCGAGTATATCAGCCTGCAGCGGAGCGGTAAGGAGACTCCACCACCCCCTTACTCTCGCCAGACGAAGACGGCCCCTGCAGAGGACGAGAAGGAGAGGCGTGCGGCCTACTTACCCGTCCGCGGACCCGATGATCCACCATCGCCCCTTCCGGTCCTCGATGCACTTCTGGTGCATGACCACGGAGCGGATAGGGATTCCGCGGGCAGCCATTATGACATCACTTCCGGCTCCGACTGGAAAAGAGGCCCGGGAGCGTTGTTCTCCCCGCGGAGAGCAGCTATGGCTGCTGCCATGGCCACCCTGCGTAGCCAAGGTCCTTCCAGAGGATCGCGGGGCTCAGCAGAGAGGGCAAGCAAGAAACTGCCCACTGGTCGCGGGATTACCCGCTTACTGATCATGGAAACGGACATTGCCCCAGTCCCTAGCGCCCTTGCCCCGGCCACTGTCCCTGCCCTTTCACGAGTCATGACACTGGGACCTAGTGGGGATAAATTGAGTAAGAATCCCAAGTACTCCAAGGATTTGCGGGATTGGGAATTAAGTGACGAGGGATCTGATGAGGAGGTACCATATGATGCTGTGATACGTATGCCTAAACATTTACCTCTTTCTCCTGTGTCTACAGGGAGGGCCCGAGGGTCCCATACTACTTTTGAGGCACGGCCGGTAAGCCAGAAGGTTCCAAAATTAATACTACCAACTACATAAATGCTAAGGGTAGACGCTGCTGCTCGCACTCTACAGAGGCGGGTATGTCCGGTGTCTCATCACAGACCGAGTCAGAGACAGGTACTTCTAGTCCCATGTCAGCCTACGAGCACCGTGACAAGTGGTGGGCACCCCTGTACACTGGGTACCACAAAGGTATGGACTGCACCAGGTTCCTGTTGATCAGGAACAACATAGTTAATCATTGGTGGGCGGTAGGTGTCTATACTCCCGAGGAGGTGATGGATGAGTTAGAACACAGATTTTAGGAGATAGAGCAAGGGATCATCATGCCTAAGGGGCCTAGTATATTGTACGATGACATTGCTCCTGTAGAATTGGAGTTTTGGGTACTGCCAAGCAGGGCGGGTCCTAAGAAACTGCCCAAATTAAGCAGAGCAGACAGAGCCATAGTGTTTAGGTTTAGGCAGTCCCATGGGTACGAATACCCTTATGTGCCTGAACCCATAATGAGGGAAATAGAGGAGAACAGAGATAGTTGGCTCAGAGCGGCCGTACAAGAATATTTGAGGACAAGGTTTGGTGAGGCGGGTTACCACAATGAAGACCGTATCAGTGAGGTGGTTCATGCCTGGAGTGTGGGGAGGTGCATATACATGCACAGTGTGATATACCGGCCAGAGTCTGGGTCGGTACAGCCCTACTACATTACAATAACTGACCATAATGGGAGGAAGGTACGAAAGCCTGACCCAAAGCATTACCATTAGTGGTTCTCCCCGTTGGGAGTGACTGTTACTGTTATGCCACCTGGTGGTTGGCTCAAGAAATAACCTGTCTTGCAATGTGTTTGTTTCCCAGGTTTGTTCTCCGCAGGATGGTGCTGCTAAAGTTAGGTCCAAGTGGGGACCATTGGATTCCACCAGAGGGAGAGTGTAGCTCCTGTAAGAAATAGTGGGCTACCTATCCTTCTCCTACTGGAGGAAGCCCTGGTAAGGGCAAGCGCCAGTAGCAATCATGGGTTTTCCCCCCACCAAGCCCTGCCTTGTCGTGATTGAGGTAGGCCCCTGACTCTGTGGCAGGCCTGAGACAGAGGGGAGGTCCTGCTGACATCATAAGGGGCAGGGCTGTATCTATTTAGTGGTCTGCTCCTGTGTGTGTCTGGGTCAGTCTGTTGGAGTGTTCAGTCGGTGACAGTCTGTTGCAGTGGAGAGAAAGGAGTGTGCAGTCTGTTGGAGAGGGAGTCTGTTGGAGTTGTGAGAGTGGAGAGTGCTGGAACAGAGAGAGCATGATCTGGAAGCGGCAAGGAGACAGGAGAGAAGAAACTCAGAGCCCAGTCTGAGTAGAGCTGATACAGCTATAGTGGGCCAATGCCCCTCACCCTGCTGAGGGGGTGAGGGAGGGGGTCTAACCTCACCCAGAGGGCCTACCCTTGGGTGGAGGCAGGGGTATTGAGGCCCCATCCAGACCATCCTGCTAGGGCACAGCCTGGAGGAGAGGAGTGGAGGAAAGACCTGTACACATTTGGAGTGCACTGCTGTATATGAACTGCTGTGTGCCACTGTGCATGAAGTGTTGCTGATATGTTGTGTCAAGGACAATAAAGAGTGCTGCTATTTTATACAAAAGACTGTGTGCGAGTTTAAGATTGCTCGCCCTGGGACCAGGGCTTCTTCTGGGAGGATCTTAACCTATCCCTATAGGTCTCGTCAGAAGATGGAGGCGCTGCACCGTTGCTAAAGAAGATGGAGGCATATACCCCAGAAGCCTGGCCCTGTTATCCCCCATACCAATGTGGGAGACTCAGGCCCTCCTGTTCCAAGCAGGTATGCACCACCATAGTACATGTATGCAGCCCTCACTACACCCTAGAGGTCCAATCTGCGACCGGGTGGGGGGGGGGGGGGATTACTGAATCACCAATACAAAACACTACCAAGTCTTTCCAAGAAAATAACAAGTTATGTTTGCCTGGCATTTGTTTGAGGACATTTCACAGATCTACCATATCTACAGTACAACATGTACATGACTAACTTACCGCCACCCACAGTCCTCTGATTCCTTTTTACATCTATGTCTCAATCTCTTGAATATACTAACTAAATTGCTCAAATTTGTTATGTGATGTCATGTTTGGTTGAATGGCAATAGTATCCACAAACTTTCTAGTTGTGGCCTTTTCTGTAAGCGACCCTAGCGCAAGGAAATTATATCGGTGAAATCAATAGGATTTCTTCTTTGATATATCTGTTAGCATTTGATTTGCCTGAGAATGCCACCGCTTTTGTCCCGATAGTTTCTTTCTTGCTAGCCAGAGATTTTTTGGTTATGATGTTATCTGCAGCCATTTTAGTTCTGAACTGCGCCATGAAATATCGCCAAAACAAAAAGTTGGAATGCAAATGGACATCTGTTCTCCATGGAGCCTTGTGTAGCATTATAGCATAATGTCTTAAGCATGTTTCCACAGCTACAGGTATACAGATGAGCATCGCATTGCATATTTATCACTAGTAGTTACCTGTACTTACAACAAGGCAATGTCATAAGGAAATTAAATAAAAGAGCACAACTTGATGGAAAACAATTATGCTAATAACATTTACCACAGCAGTACTGAATAATGCAGTTCTAAATAGGGAATTGCAAAGAGGTTTTTGTCAAGGAAATCTGTTCTCACGACAACAAAGAATGCTGAGAACGGTGACTGATATTAGGCATTTTTCAGATTATTCTGTGCTGTTCAAAAGCACAGTCCCACTCAGGAATGTATACAGAAATTGCATTAAAAAGAAAGCACTTACATTATTGTTTCAGATACATTTAATATGTTTTCAAGTACTAAAAACTTATTACATAAATAGGGGTTTCTATCAAACTTACAGATACTTAGATGTTTTTTTTTTTTACAGATTTTCTGTGTTGTAGGGCTTGTTTACACTGAAGATGCTTTTGGTGAAGATTGCTGTTTTTGAGATATTTTATCCGCACACCTAGCTTTTTCACATGTGTAGGACAGTTTGATATTGGACATTAAATGGAAAAGTAAAAAAAAAAAAAACAACTTCAGTACTGTACTTTTCCTTTTGCATATGTGGTCATGCCCCGACAAAACACCCAAAAAGAATTTGCTGCTGCTGTAGTACTATAGGTCAAACATTTATACATTATTGACTTAATAAAACTTAGAGCTTAACTATTAACCTGTGACTGACTGGACGAACACCTGTCTGTGTGTGTCCAGTCCACTCTCTGGGCTTGTGCCTACCTGGCCACAGTGGCCTGGGCTCTTCTATACTGTTTCCATGTCTATTATATAACTTGTATAGCAGAATATTAATATTTAATAATATGATACTATTAATAACAACAATAATACATCAATTAGTTTCAAGGTGGGTCAAACTTATACACATTTAGTTTCTCTCCTTCTCTGTACCTAGTGTGCCTGTCAGTGTGCTGTCGGTGTACCGTCCAGCAGCCAATGGGATCAGCAGCCACTTCTATTCCATTACTAGAGTTTCCACATTGGAGCAACAGCAAATTTTTTCTCTTCTCTCTCTGGTTGTATCATACTTAATACTTTAATACTATATATAGATATATACATTTCTCTTATAGAGAAAAGACTGAATCTCTGAACAAGACAACAGGATATTTTTTGGACGTATTATTCAGTAATAATATACTGTTATTATTATACCACAGTTTACTATTATATTACTAGTTATCTAGTTTTCAATTAGATTGTAAGCTCTTCGGAGCAGGGACTCCTTTTCCTAAATGTTACTTTTATGTCTGAGCACTTCTTCCCTTTGTGTTATTTATATCTTATTATTTATATGATTGTAACTATTACTGCTGTGAAGCGCTATGCATATTAATGGCGCTATACACTTGAGAAAGACCACGTTTTGTGGTTGAAATGTTGTGTATATGAAGTAATAAATCAAGTCTATTTAGAAATAAGCAGTGCCCAGGTACATCTCCTTTTTTTTCACTGACAGGGACTCCCCTGGACCAGGAGCACCGGTAATAGCAAGTATCTCATTTACTTATGGTGTGCAGCATTATATCTGTTTATACTGCTTGTAACATGGGCGTTATCCCTGTTCAGGTAATGTGCCTCTAATCCAGCAGTGTGGTGGTTAACTGCTGGTAGTCAATTAACAAACACCACCTGCCTGATTAGATTGATTGTCTTTTGAGACAGGAAGTGAGACTCCTTAGCTCACACCTGAGCTGAACTTGGAGACAGAGCAGAGATTCCTTAGTCCACAACTGGGCTGAACCAAGGAAGGACAGATGTCTTGAGCGACAAGCTGACAACAAGACAAAAGGGACAAGATTCTAACCTGGAGCCTGACATTTCCTGTGCACACAAGGGTGCGGTTCCAAGAGAGCAGAGAAGCTTCCCCTACAGCAGCCCAGCTAACAGATAAGACTTTCATGTATAAGACTTTTTATATCTGTTCATTTCATGCTATATGTTCGGGGCTGGGAGACATGCTTATCTAAAGGTAGTTGTGGATTGCATAGTATGTCACTAGAAATACTCCCAAGTGAATAAAAGCTTTGTTTACCCCTTGTTTGGATGGTTTCCTGATATTAAGGAAACAGGCGGAATAAAAGCCTTATTTAATTTCACCATAACCAGTCTCCCTTGCATACCTCTGTGAGCGTCCACCTACATATGGTGTCCGAAGTGGGACGAGAGGTGGTCTTTGAAGTTAGAAGGGACCGGAGTTTGCTTGAAAAAATTTTTGTGCTTTTTTGTCTACAAAAAGTCTGAGCAACATAAACAAAAAAATCTCATGCAGCAGAGACCAGAATTAAAGTGATACACACCCAGACAGGAAATCTAAACTGCACTAAAACTTACAAAACCACAGATGGACTCTTTTCCCCAATCCCAAGAGGAGAGAGAGAGAGATTGCTGAAGCTGGTAAACCTTATTTGCCTATCACAATACAGTGTAATATGGTCATTGAAATAGGGGGTTTGCCTTCCAGCCATAGTCAGGGTTCAAGAAGTAAGTTAGCCCTTAAAGGGATAGGCGTTTGTTGTTTTCAAATGTTTAGCTGAAGCAGTGAATACAGATGGTGACCCACGAGCGGTACTGATTCTGCAAGTAAAGGCTGCCACACCACATAGGACTACCAGTTGAGACTGAACTCAAGCAGAAAATCACATTATATGGCTGAAGCAGAGAGATTGCACTTAGCAAGTAAATGGTGTAAAGCAAACAGAAGTTTTTACCTAGCAACTGCACATCCAGCATACCTAATGAGAGATTACATCTAGCAAGTAAATGGTGTAAAGCCAATAGACTTTTTTTTACCTAGCAACTGCACATCCTGTATACCTGGTGAGAGAAAATGTGTGCACAGTACTGCTGATATTTTAAACTTACCCAAGAGAGAAAAAATATGCCCACCTGTAGGACTACCACAATTGGGGGTTCTAGCAAATACAGTGGCAACAGCTGCAATAGCGCCTCCTGAGGTCAGGAAGAAAATTACACCTGATAGCCCCAAAATGGAGGACAAGATGCAGCGTTCTTGTAATGAACCCTACCCCACGGAAGAGTGACCCTTCCAGTCCGATGAGGAGGAAGACATCTCTTATGGGGTACCCAAACCGAGTCACACCCACAAAACACCCCAAGAATGGTGGGGGTGCCTGAACTCGGTACGAACCGAAAAGACCACTCCCTATGATGACAAATATGATCGGCAGGAGAGAGAGCGGGAGCAGTGGATAACCGAATATTTCCGTCAGCTGTTACAGTTGCAAGAAAAGCCAGGTGGATCCAGTGACGCTGCTAAAATTTCGAATGAAGATGGAGACCCCAGTATCCCTGAGGGGACGGTGTCATCCAAAACAAAAAGGCGAAAAAAGAAAAAGAAAAGCGGTTCTTCACTTACCGTGGAAGGAACAGACACGTCCGCAGATCCTGTGGAGAAAAAAGCGGGACCGAGATGCCCTATAGCCTAGAGAAAATGGAGAATTTGTTTCGCGGTTAACCGAATATCCAGAGGGCCCAAGGCAGAAGTCGTGTACCCCAAAGAAGTGTCTGTCCGGTGCCAATAGTGAGGAACCCCCAACCAACCATCCCAGGGAAGTGGAGCCGGAACCAGTGAGTGTCGATCCATTGACCAGCCCTGAGGATGCCCTGAAAAATGCCAGGTGTGACTGTGATCGGCTTCTGGAAAATAACATGAAGCTTCAGAAAGATGTGCTCACAATGTACACTTTGGCCAGGACAGAATTGGACGATCTCAAGACTGAGCTAGATACTGCAAACGCTACTATTTCCGCCATGAATGAAAAGCAGAGCCAATCTGATATAATGATGGCTAAGCTGCAGCGGAAATATGAGGAGGCACTGAAGCAGATGACAGTCTTCCCGCAAGAGGTTCACACTCTTCGCATAGAGCTGAATGCCTCACAACAGGAGGTCAACAGTGTCCGGACAGACGTAGACGTATCTCAGAAAGAGGTTCATACACTCCGCAGAGCACTGGATGCCTCACATCAGGAGACCAACAGCTGTCGCACAGACCTGGAAGTTTCCACAAAGGAACTACACAGTCTCACTGAGGAGCTGGACATTTCTAAAGAAACGATTGTCAATCTTAATACGGATCTCCAAGTCTCTCAGAAGGAGCTTCAGACCCTCAACCTAGAGAAGGAAGTCTCACGCCAGGAGACTGTCATTTCAAAGCAGATGTGCATAAATGGAAGGAGGACTTCAAGGAGGCCCTGAATAGTACAGAGACTGAAAAAGGAGAAAATTTAAGATGAAAAAGAAAAAACTTTAAACACAAAGAAGAAAATTTTCATTTGACAAACGACGTCAAGGAAAATAATGGAAAGCTGCACGAGCTTAAAGAAATAAATAGACTTTTGGAAGGTGAGAAGTTTGAAGCAGAGCACCGACTGCAGAACCAACTGCAAGGTCTGCGTACGCACCTCGAGAAGGCCAAGGAGAAGCAGCGAACTCTGCAGGAAGACAATCTGCAGGCTGTTAAAGAAATTCAAGTGCTGCAGGAACGTCTGATTACCCAGTATGTCCCCGCAAAGCAGCATGAGAAACTGAAGGCTACCCTGAGCGTCACAATAGCATCGCTAGAGGCCAAGCTTAGAACCCGGTGACCTGGCACAAAAGGGAGCACAAGAAGGTCCAGAAACTAAAACAAGTAACTGTGACCCGAGCAAAGAAATTCATAGTGCTTCACAATGCAATAAAAATGTGGAAGCAAGCTCAGAGAAAGCAAAGCGTGCAGATAAATTCCCTGAGAAGAGACTTGCAAGTCGCACTCAAAAAACAGGGATCTCTCGCGGATGAGATGAAAGTTCTACAAGGACAAGTATTGACCCTGACTAAGCATCAGTGTCCCACAGCCACAAAAACCCATGAAGACAAGGGTACCGTGAGAGCTGGGAATACCGCTTGTCTGAAAGACAAGGTTGCAAAATTTGAACCACCTAAACAAGCACTAGCAAAACCTTCAGCCACCCAACAGGCAATAAAAGAAGGTACACGTGCTGAATCAAAACCAAAAGAATCCTTAGCTGATGAAGCTGAAAAGATGGGACATTCTCAGGAAGTGGGTGTGGAATTACAACTTAATCCCAAAGAGGCTGAACTAGCAACCCCATTGAGTGGGAAAAGGGCAGAGAGACAGCTTCAAGGGCAGAAAACTCAAAGGGCTGTTTTTAAACGCTCTGCAACTACTGCCATACAGTCTGCCTACAATAAGACGAGCACCCGACGCGAGGGAAATCTCATGACCGCGCACATAGCAAAAAGACTATACTTAGAAAAAGTCCTCCTCGAGCGACTGAGAAGTGCTGATCTCAAGCACCTTCGGGAGGAGACACGAATAAACTGGAGAAAGGGCTCCAATCCCAGTGGGACTGAGGGTTCTCTTCCTCCATCCACTCTCATTCAAGTCACAGAGATATCTAGAATGAGAGTGCAAGGATGGGCTTTGGCCATGGCAAGCCCAAGCTTCCCACAAACAGGGGAGGTATGTAACGGGGGAGTTATCCCTGTTCAGGTAATGTGCCTCTAATCCAGCAGTGTGGTGGTTAACTGCTGTAGTCAATTAACAAACACCACCTGCCTGATTAGATTGCTTAGAAAAGCCTGTCTTTTGAGACAGGAAGTGAGACTCCTTAGCTCACACCTGAGCTGAACTTGGAGACAGAGCAGAGATTCCTTAGTCCACAACTGGGCTGAACCAAGGAAGGACAGGTGTCTTGAGCGACAAGCTGACCACAAGATTCCCCAGGATGGAGCATTGGTTGCTATGATTTCTTCACTTGGTTATTGCCACTTCCTTCTCATCTTAGCCCTTTTCTGCAGCACTTAACTTCCCCTTGTTTGACACACTCAAGGGTACATACTCCTTCAACTTGAGACGTCTTGTCCATTTTTGAATTGATTGTTAGAGGATGATTGCCAAGCTTTAGTACAGGGGACCTATGCCTGATTTTAATTATTCAATGCTTTCTTTTAGATTCTTTGTTCTGTGACAGTTCATTCAATAAAATTTGTATTTGCATATTGAACAGGTATACTAGAGTGCTATTATTTGGGGCTTTCTTTCTCTTCCTCTTATATTATATATATATATATATATATATATATATATATAAATATATATATATATATATATATATATATATATATATATAGCTTAACCCTGTTATAGCGCGCCCCGTTATAACGCGAATCTGCTTATAACGCATTTTCACGTGGCTCCCGTTTAAAAAAAAAAAAACACTCACTGCACACACTCTCACTGCACACACTCTCACTGCACACACTCTCACTGCACACACTCTCACTGCACACACTCTCACTGCACACTGCACACTGCACACACTCCCAGCACTCACTGCACACTGCACATACTCTCACTGCACACACTGCACACACTCTCACTGCACACACTGCACACTGCACACACTCCCACATTCACTGCACACTGCTCACACTCTCACTGCACACTGCACACACTCACTGCACACTGCACACACTCTTACTGCACACACTCCCAGCACTCACTGCACACACTCTCACTGCACACTCAGTACACAGCACACTCTCACAGCACTCACAGCACACTCTCACAGCACACTGCTCACAGCACACAGCACACTCAAACAGCACACACAGCACTCTCTCACAGCACACAGCACTCACAGCACACTCTCACAGCACACTACACTGCACAGCACACCACACTCTCACAGCACACTACCCTGCACACCACACCTCCCACTCCCCCTCCCTACCATTGGTGTTGGCTGCTTAAATCAGAGCGGCATCAGGAGGAGGGGAGGGGGGGTGTCGGGAGGAGGGGGAAAGTGGATGCCGGTGGAGGGGGATGGATGCCGGTGGTGGGAGGTAAGGAGCAGGTTGCGGCTGGACTCGTAGGGCCGCTGCTGGGGGACGTGTAGGGCTTCCGGCCACCTCTTCCTTCCTTCCTTCCCTCCTTACTCCCTCCCGATCGGGCGCGCGGCGGCCAATTTTTTTTAAAATTAGCGCGACCCCGGTTCTAGTGCGGTCGGATCGGGTGGCCCCCGAGGACCGCGCTATAACAGGGTTGAGCTGTATATATTTTTTTTTACTACAGCTTACAGTATAATTATTAAGTACATTTATTTCATACTGACTAGTGGAGTGCCAGGTGGTGGGTGGCTGACTGGGGACTCGTGAGCTGTGTGGATGGAGATTGGAGGGAAGTGTGTGGGGACGAGAGGAGAATTATGGGTTGCTGCTACCTGCCAGACAGGCAAGTAGGGCTAGTATATACTGTAGCAGCAGATCAGTGCCAGACAGGCAAGTGCCAGACAGGCAAGTAGGGCTAGACAGGCAAGTAGGGCTAGTATATACTGTAGCAGCAGATCCTGAGTGTCTGACCCTAGGCGACCTAGCAGTAAACCTAGTACAGCACTAGCACATATAACAAGTGAAGTTAACAAATGATAACAACATGTCTAAAGGTAATACCAGTTTTAGTGGTTTGAACAATCATTTTGAAAGTAGGCGTGGAAGGGCAAGAAGGTGGATGCAGTTTTGGTCATGGTCATTGTGGTGGTGATGAATCTGATAATGTTTCATCTGTGAAAGGTGATGCTGTAGGTGCGCATACTACTCACAGCAAGTATAAATGGAAAGACAATGACACTGTCACTGAATCGCAATCTCACTGCAGAAGGTACCTCCCTACCCAGCCTAGAAAATGAACTTCCAGTTAGGAGATTTAAAATGGAAACAGGAAGTTCAAGTCATCCTACCCCCGGCCACTAGTATTAGAAGTACATCTGAAATTAACATTGCTAATGTGGAGAAACATGTTAATGAAGCTGTCAGTTCTGGGGAAAAGCCAGGTCCAGACCCACTTCTTCCAGTGCCAGCTGCTGCTCTGCCTGTTACTGCTGCCAAGACCACTATTAAGTCATCTGCAAAAGGCACATCCTTCTTGTCACATTCAAGAACATTAATCAATGCAGAACAAGCTCTGGCATTGATAGTACAAGAGAGTTAAAACAGTTAAATGAAGAAGAGGGAAAGTCTTGGAGACTTGATGACCCCTAGGAACAGGGAAGTTGACTGCATGTTGATACTGTACATTCCTTCAAACATCTCTTGTTTTTAATGAGGAGGGTTGTTATGAGGATGTTGTGGAAATACACTGATTTGAGTGGTGGTGGCACTGTTGTGGGTGATGAATGTGATAATGTTTCAGATGCAAGTGATGATACTGTGATAATTTTTAAAGATGGTGAGAGCACAAATTTGACCACAAGTACAACTCCATGCAGCAATAAGAACCTTGTATATTCATTATTTAATACACATAACAAAACATAATCGTCAACATCACTTACTGTACATTGATGTTACTTTCCTCATCGGCAGAACCCTCTTTTACTCTGACGTTATCATCCTTAGTACCATTAACCCAGTGGTGGTTTTTGTTGGGATGAACACAACATCAACGACCACAATTACATTCACAATGTCCAGAACCACCAGGTAATCTCCTGTTGGCTGTATTTTCAATGCAATAGCTATTGTGTTGTGTTTAAAAAAAAAAAAAAAAAAATTAAACCTTCAAAGAGTAAGTCTACAGCTATAGTTGTGAAAAGGGGTAGACTGGGTATCCATCTTGGCACATCTGCTTTAAGAGGTCACATGACCCGCAAGGCATCATACAAAGTGTTAGACAACATACATAGTCATGGTAAGACAAAGTAGAGTTGCGGTAAGAATAAAGGGACTTACAGTCAGACAACACAGTGTAATGGCACAGGTGGAGATGGAGACAAAAGGTCACCATCAGTAATTCAGACACACACTACCAACACAGTCACAATTGTCTTAGGGGGGTGATGAATTTGATGATGGTGATTTACACGATCTTTGTGTAAAAGGGATGATAATTTATAGCGGTGATGATGATGATGATGATGATAATGGTGTTGGTGCGCAGGAGCAGTTTGCAAACCAGACAACATGATGTTAGTGTTACTGCTCCTAGTAGTGCAAGCAGCCAGCTATGCATCCCAATGCAACAGCAGCCGCCCACAGTTCTGTAAGCTTTTAAAAAGGTGACCAAATTCCACTGCACCCCTGACAGAACTCTGGTACGGAATGGAAATTTTGCTAAGATTTTAGCTGTAGACTTGTTGCCATTCAAGTTTATTGAATCTCAGGGGTTGAGACAGCCTATGAAATAGATTTTTGCCTTCGGACCCTTATCTGGGACTCAGAAAATTAATTACAGAGGGTTGCTACCTCTCTGACTGTCCGTGGCCACGATGTTTGGCCGTGGTCGAAGAGGACACCAGTTACAAAGTCCTTGTGGCTGGTGTAGATAACCAGTGTCTCTTCCAGTATGTGCTTGAATTCAGCAGGCTTGAGGCTATCGGGGAGGAATTTTTTTCAAGCCCAGTCTTTCCATGATGTGATTAGCTTCCTCACTTCTGCAGAGGACGCCTCGCTCAATCTCCTTTTTTCCTTTCACCCAGTTTTGTTTTATTTGCTTGGCAACAAGTTTTTTTCATGCGTTGTGCAAACCTTTCTTCCCCTTTACTACGGTGACCACCGGTGTCTGACTTGGTATTATTGACCCCGGGCAGTTCAACCGTGGCAGATTTTTTATCAACTCTGCTTGACCCTGTGCATTTCTGTTTGGTAATCGGTAGACTTATCGTCCTGAGCCTCTTTTCCTTGATGCTTACTTTATCTATCCTGTTTGCCTCTCCAATGCGTGGGAAGTCCCATGTGATGTCGGGCGGGGTATCTCCACTACAGTCGCACCGTCTTGAAGCTCCCTCAGTACCAGGGGACCCCGTCTATAGCTTCTTTATCCACCACAGGCTTACCATCCAGAAGCATGACCCCTTTATCCATATAGGGGTCCTTTACAGCTGGTTTAGGATCCATACATTTCAGTACATCCGTTTTCTTGTAGTTCTCTTCCCACCTAATCGTTACTCATGGCTTCTACTTTTTGCAGTTCACAAGCCTGTAGTCTTGTGTCTTTTTTCCTTGCAAAGACGAGTGGCCAACAAGAGTTGCATCTTTAGGTGTGTGCTTATAGATACCGTTCTGTCTCATTGTAGCCAAAGACAAAATCTTTATAGCAGCTGCTCTCATCCTGAGGAATCTGGTTAGAGCCATTTGGGCACGGAAGTATGACTGGATTTGTATTGCGTTTCTCAGTCATAATTCGGTTCTTCTTTCCTGAATATTGTGGAAAGGTAATTCCAGCACTGACACGGCCTTGCGGATGCATTTATAGAAACGCACAGCTTGTTTGGTGTGGCGTAGAATCTATATCTGGACGAATCATACAAGCAGCTTCTTTCATTTTCGTGTAGCATCTTTGCTGCAGATACTTCCTAACATTTGACTGGACCACAATTACACTTGGCTTCATATGTTCGTATTTTTTTCTTTGTCTTTGGATTCTCCATATTGACTGGAGAAGGCAGGCTGCTTTATTCTGGTGATAAAGCTGGTGAGATTTTGTTCCTCTGTAGGCAGCCTGTATGATGACTGTTGCAGAGCGTTTGTGCAGATAATTTTCTCTCTCCAATCTTCTTTGGATAAGAGCTCGGTTGTATTTTGAAGTGTTAGAGTGCTTCTCTTCTTTCTTTCAGAGTCTGATCTGAGAAATATCTAAAAAATAATAATAATTATGTATTAACCCTTTGGTGACTGCGCTATACCTTGGTAACGGGTCAAGGTTATTTCTATCATAGGCTTCTGTAATAATAGCTATTACAGAAGCCTATGATAGAAATATGATCACGATATTGGCCGAATATCGCTGCTGCTAAATTATTACTGCAGTTTTAATGTATACCAACTTAAAATTGTGGTATTAACGCTTGTACTTTTTTTTGAGGGCACGTGTGATATTAACTCTACTTTAACTGAGTTTTATGTATCCATCCTTGTTTCATTTTATTGAAGATAGAAGACCTGGATTCTGCTTCAGCTGAGCAGCAATAATTCAAGACCTTCGGTTTCGTGACTTTTCTTGTGTCATTTTAGTTTTTTTCAATAATAAATGTGTGTGCTGTAGGGCATAATATATCATTGTAATTATGTAAACCGTGATAAATAATAGTTATCCGCTTGAAAGTAATACCAAGTTTATATAAGCGCACACACCGCCCTGTAAGCTCAAAACCCAAACCCACCTCACCATATACTGTATATCTATGTCAAAAAGGAGGGCTAATGGGTTTGTGACAATGTACACAACAAAAGACAGAAAATCCCAATGCTACAGTACATCCAACATGGCAAATTATATAGTTAAATATTTTTCTGTAGCACTTCTCATAAGTGAGGGTCACTAAATTAAATTCTTTGGACAAAGCATTGTAAGCTTGCAAACCACTTGAAAGTATTACCTCTTTTTTGCAAGTCCTAACACAATCTGTGCGAACGTTTTCTATACCTCTCTAATGGAGGAAGAAGTCTGTCTTTTCAAGTTTGTATATACTGAAATTACTGCATTTTCATACCATTTTTAGGCTGTTCTGTCTGAATGGAAAATAAATTATGTTGCTGGTGAAACTGACTGTCATGAGTTCAAGGTGTCAGATGCATGTGCGTATTACAATACCACAAACTTCAAAAATTGTCTTTACAGTATTTTCTGTGCAAAGGATCCCATGTATGAATACAGTCTTGCAAATTTTTCTGTACAAAGGGCAGCCAGGCAGACAGGAAGCAAAACCTCACAGACAATTAACTGTGGTATTATTTTAGTCAGTTGACATTTAACAAATTCTTCTTCTACTTGTAAGGTGTTCCACATATGTAGCCGAGTTCCCTCTTATCTTCTGGGGTGAGGGGGGGGGAGGGGAAGGCTGCAGAGAGGCTGATTGGAGCCACTGGAGCTCTGTGGTGGACCCGTAGGAGGGGGCCACCATCTTTGATTTTGCGCATAGTAGTGCGGTGCAGATGCGCAGATAGTCATTTAGCTGCGGTGACCATCTTAAAACGGCTCCGCAAGGGACTTAAAGTCCCATATTCCTCTAGGAGCGAGATAAGAGGTTTTGGCGCAAAATGGACCGTGCACCACTTCTGAGGGAGCTGGCAGTGAGGACAGACGAGCTAGTAAGACCCTGAACTAGGCAAGGTCTCGGCCCCAGTTAGGCCCCAATTCCTCCAAACAGTTAAGTGCTACAGGGAAGGCCCTAGGTAGGGACCCTCTCCTTAGCATTGCAGCTACAGTTACCGCGCCATCGGACCGAGAGCCACGCGGTGCTCTGCGGCCTGGGACCAGGCCCAGGGTTCTATTGACATTAAGGGAGACACTCCTGCTGGAGCTCCCCCACGAGAAGGACAACCTCCTGTAAGGCGAGAGGGGATGTTGCAGACCCCGCGTCGTGGGATCACGCTGCGGCTCTGTTAACCCCGGATCTACACCATACCCTGGTCATAGCCAGGAAGGTACCCGCCGTGCACCACCACAACACAAGGTGGGTAGCACTACCTCACATTTTGGGTGGGCCTGCTCTGCAGACATCGGGTTACAGGTGCCCAGGGCACCCTCTGAACTGTGGGAGACATTGGGTTATCCCACTGTGTTGCTGAATTGATGTGATATATGTACTGTTGTTGTTATTGTATTGCTATAGTGTGTTACAGTAAATAAAAGTTATATTACAGGTGTGTATTATTCTTTACTGTATTGGTTCCTGTGAGGGGCTATTCCGCCAACGCTGGGATTCCTCATAGGTGGAGGTGCTGAACCCGAGGAAGAAAGAGCTCACCCTAAGCTCCCAGCGGTGGAGGCTTAGGCCTCCTGTGAGCAAGCAGGTATTCAGCATGTGTAGTTCCCTTAGTCAAAAGGAAAGGGGGCTACACATACTTATGATGTTTAACATTTTTGCACTTAATGCCTATACTGTAAGTCATGTGAATGATACTGAAGAGGCTCATTAGACACAAATATTCACTTCCTTCTTTCCCCACCAATCACACTAAAATTTCAGAGGGGAATTTCTCCTTAAACAGTAGTTCTAAGTTCTAGTAGCTGTATTAGTCCTTGGCAATAGAGATGTGTAACTTTCTCGCAAAGTTCACGAAAAAGGTGAAATGTGGTGATTTTTTGGGACAAACTATGCAAAAACATCAAAACTCACAAAAACAGAAAACAACAAGCATTAAAAGTTAAAGCTACAGTTCAATCTGCTGTTTGGGAAAAAACTATATATATTTTTTTATTTATTCAATATGTGCATCAATACAATCTGCACACTGACAAGTGATTAGCTAAGCTGCAGATTGATCCGTTCTCCTGTAATCAATCGCTTTGCTCAGGGTTATTTAATTCAGTTCTTGCACAGCATTTTGGGCAATGTAGTCCTGGAATATTATTGACTAGGCAGTTATTAGATACAATTGGTGCACTGCTCGAGAGAGGGCGGGGTTCAAGACCCTATCAGAAGGGGAAAGGGGCTGTCACTTTAGAAATGCTTCCTACATTAGAAACATTAAAAAACATCTTTAAAACATTTTTTGTGACTTCCGGGTTATGGCGCCAGAGCGGTAAGGGCGCACTGCACTGAGCTGTGCTGGTCCGTGGGGAGAACGGAGGCAACCGCAACATATCAGGTCTGAAAAACCCGAGCAGAGACACCAGCTCAGACCCCCGCAGAAAGAGGCATCCACTGTATGGAAAAATACCTCGCTAAGACCCGTCGGATGGCGCCAAAAGTGCAGCGGCAGAACAAATCAGAGAGAAGGAGAGAGGAATCCAAGATGGCCGACGGCCATGAGGCAGCTCCTGAGGAAACAGACCGGAGCGAGGGAGCTGACAGGCAGCAGCAGCAGAAAAGGTCAGACCATGAGATCATAGCTAAGGCTGTGGCCAGAGAGCTGCTGCCACAGCTAGAACAAAGTAATGAAAATATCAGAAAGTCTATAGACGAACTGAGAATTGATCTGAATGCACATACCTCCAGAATAGAGGAGGCAGAAACAAGAATAAGCAATACAGAAGAGGAACTCTCTGAAACTCATCAATCAGTTGAGGAACTGCGGGAAAAAAACATCATGCTGGAGGAAAAGCTAAATGATCTAGAGAATAGGTCTAGACACAGTAATATAAGAATCATTGGAGTACCAGAGACTGTAAAACATAACCAACTAGCAGATTTCTGTGAAAAATGGCTGCCGAAGCAATTGGGATTTGTTGCTGAGCACACGATAAAGGTGGAAAGGGAGCACAGACTGGGGGTCATGAGACCAGAACAAGAGAATAAACCTAGACCCATAATAGCAAAAATCCTAAACTTCAACGATAAAATGAGGATTATCAAGGCCTTCAAGGAATTAGAGAAACTGATGTATGACTCAAAGCGAATTATGATTTTTCAAGACTACTCAGTCGCGGTATCGCAAAAAAGGAGAGACTTCAGTAAAGTATGCACCACTTTATTCAGACAAAAAAGAAAATTTGCCCTGGTATACCCAGCAACCTTAAGAATCTTTACAGACACAGGAGTTAAAGACCTTTACAACGCACGGACAAGCAGAAAAGTATGTGGCGGAGATGTCATTGGGAGGAGGAAGAAACGAGGGAAGCCATGCGACAAGAGGAGAGGACTAAAATGAGGGGGGAGACTCATAAAGGATCTAAATACTCGGATGTTTGACTGTTGCAAAGATGAACAACGCAACGGCGAACTCACACCACAGGTGTACACTGCCTAGAAAGGAAAAAGAGAGGGGAAAAAAACCCCAGAAAACAACACAGACTCATTACATACATATCCCGGACTCTATGTGAAACATTACTTAAAACAGGGAGGGGGGGGGGAAACAAGAGTGAACGAACGAAAGAGGCGGGGTCAAATACTGCCCCAGAAGAAGAAAGAGGGGAAAAGGGGGGGGGAAGTCATACACAAAGGGGGGGATAGAGAGGAGGGGAATGAGGGGAGGGGGAGGGAGGGAAGGAAAAGAGGAGAAAACGGATGGGAGGGGAGAGGGGGGGAGGGGAGAGGGGGGGAGGGGAGAGGGGGGGTGGAGAAAGGGGGAATAAGAGGCGAATGTTTAACTGTACCAATATGCTAATGTTATGCACTAACCCAAATATGTTTCCTTACTGTTTTCTATTTACCATGTGCCTTCTACATTGCAAGGGAAGTAAGGCGAACCAGATAGATCGAGACAAAGACAGCCACCGGATAGAAACAAATCACAACAGAGGGAAAAGACCGATCCCCAAGGGGGACAGAGACGAGAAACAATGCTTCTGATGTGAGGTACACAGATACACAAGCACACAAACAAACAATTAGGTAAAGACAACAGAAACGGGGGGGCAAATCCAACCCCAAAAACACAGAATGAACATAATATAAACAGGGAGATCAACACTGGGCAAAGTAAAAGAGACACTATAACAACTACACACACAAACAAAGGCGTTAGGAAACAAGGTCAAGACATCCGAGGGCCAAAAAATAAATAAAAAGTAAAAAGAAGTATATAAGTAATCTAGAGATATGCGAGGGGGGAAAAAAACCCATCCCCCAGCAGGGACACAGACGATAAAGTGCACATATAAGGAGACACACCTGACATACAGGAAGTTAGGAAGTACATCTCTGGAAAAAAGTGAAGTCCAGAAAAGATAAATAAGTTAAAAGGTTAAAAAAAATAGCTACGTTAAGAGTTACAAGTTAACAATTAGCGGCAGAGATCATGTTGACAGGCCGTTTTAATAAAAAATAAAAAAGAGTTTGGAAACAAACAGAGAGGGGTAGGATTCCCCAGAACACAATCAACAAGAACCAGGAAGGGAATAAGGAACATACACATAGAATGTACCTAAAACAGACATATATAAAATGCACACACAAATAATAACATGGAATGTCAAAGGACTTAACAATCCCATAAAACGCAAAAAAGTATTAAACTATTTAAAAAAACAAAAAGCAGATATAGCCTTTTTACAAGAAACACATTTAGACTCAAAAGAAAGTAGCAAACTCCAAAGAGATGGGGTGGGGCATAGTATCTTTTCCCCGGCCGTAGGAAAGAAAGCTGGAGTAGCTATACTTATAAATAAAAACCTCCCCCTATAAATAATCAAAACAGAGGGAGATAGTGAGGGACGATAAGTAGTGGCAGAAGTCAAGAGAGGAGGAACAGACTACCTCTTAGGGAATGTTTATGGACCAAATTACCACAAGTCTGAGTAATTCCAGGAGTTAATAAACAAAATACTGAGATATAAACATAGAAATATTGTCTTGGGGGGAGATTGGAATGCAGTCCAAGACACGTTCTTGGACAGATCAAGTCCAAAGGGCAGCAAATCCACAGACAATATACAAACAAAAAACATGAAACTGATTTAAACAGCAATAGGGGTAGTGGATGGATGGAGAACACTCAACCCATTGGAGAGGGGCTTCTCTTTCTACTCCAACGTACATAACACATTTTCAAGGATTGATGCAATCCTCATAACACCGAACCTACTTAACAAAATGCACATAGATATGGGAGAGATAATTATTTCCGACCATGCGATGGTACGCCTAGATCTAGATATAAGATTAGGAAGAGCAAGCCCAAACACCTGGAGATTCCCAAACTACATGAGCGACAGCGAAGATTTTATAAACTATCTAAAGGGGGCCTGGGAAAGATTTGAAAATACAAATCGGGAACATAAGATGAACCCCATACTTTTTTGGGAAACATCAAAAGCAGTAATCAGGGGTGACATCATGGCATATATATCTAGAAGGAAGGAACATGCAACCCAGGAGTTTTGCAAAGCAATTAAAGAACTTAGCAAGGCATTTAGAGAGTTCAAAACAGACCCAACAACTCAAAATAAAGAAAGATATAACCAGAAAAAATCCATATGTGAGGTGTGGCTAGAGAAAAAAAGAACTGGGAAAAAAAATCAATAAAAGAAGCCAAATTTTTCAGACATGGGAACAAGACGGGAAGGCTCCTGGGAAATCTCATGAGAAACTATAGGTCAACTAAACCCATTACCAGAATATATGATAGGACAGAAATAATCACAGAAGCAAAAAAATAAATGAGGTGTTCAAAGAATACTATAGCACACTGTATAGAGAAGAGGAGGTGAACATAGAAGCAAGGGAAACTTTTTTCAAAAATATTAAGATACCTAAAAAAAGTCAGGAAGATATCGATAGATTAAACTCTCCAATTACCCAAAAAGAGATAAAGGACACAATCCAAAATCTCAAAAACTGCAAGGCCCCAGGCCCAGTTGTCAGGAGAATATTATAAAATTCTGAAAGAGGATCCGATAGAGCCGCTACAACAAATATACCACAAGGCACTCAAAGAAGCCACGTTTATGCAAACAAGCGAAATGGCCCACATCATGATAATCCACAAACAGGGGAAAGATCCCCTGAGACCAGAATCATACAGACCAATCTCCCTGATCAACCAGGATGCCAAAATCATGGCAGATAGGTCAGCGAACATTCTCTCGTCCTTGACACATCATGACCAATCGGGATTTGTCAAGGGAAGATCCGCAGTTAAAAATATCAGAAAAGTCCTAGCGGCCATAGAATGGGTCCGACTACACAAAATAGGGAATGCAGCCCTGGTGACCATTGATGCGGAAAAAGCATTCGACAACATAATGTGGAATCATGTGTTCTTCGTGCTAGATAAATTTGGAATAAGGGGAAACTTTAGCAATATGATAAAGGCAATGCACAATACCCCAAAGGCTAGAATAATGGCAGCAGGACATCTATCAGACCCATTCCAATTATATAGAGGGACATGACAAGGGTGCCCGTTGTCACCCCTGCTTTTTAATCTAGCAATAGAACCTCTGGCAATATATCTGAGGCAAATGGAGGAATTTAAGGGAATCATGATAAATAAAACTGAACTGAAACTATCAATATTTGCTGACGATATACTAATGTTCATGACTAACCCTGATGAATCAATCGAAAAGGTACTACAACAAATAGAGATATTTGGGTCGTTCGCCGGCTTTAAAATAAATATATCTAAGACAGAAATGATGTATATTAAAGAACCCACAGACACAAAGGAACCATATAAATGCCCAATAAAAGTATCGAAACAGCCCATTAGATACCTAGGGATAATGTTGGAGGCAGACATTTCCAGACTATACGACAACAACTTCAAACCAATCATAAAAATAATAGTGCAAGAACTAAAAAACTGGACGACACTACCCTTGTCACTCTTTGGGAGGGCAAGCGCGATCAAAATTATATCGTTTGCCAGACTTCTATATCCCATGCAGACTCTTCCCATGCTTATGTGGATATAACTGAAGTAAATAGAGCAATGACAAAATTCTTGTGGGGAAATAAGAGAAGCAGAATAGCTTTAAAAAAAACTACAGCTATCAAAAACAATGGGAGGCATCAATCTACCGAATATTAAGAACTATAATTTAGCTTGCATAATGAGACATGTAGGAGACTGGATAAAGGATACTAACCACTACTCCTCCCTAGAACTAGAAAAAGAGTTCTCACCAGAGACCCCCCTGAGAGAGTTATTACACACAAAATGGAGAGACATCCCAGTAACCCAAAGAAATAACATTCTAATCAAAGACACCATAATAACGTGGAAAACGGTCAGGAAAAAGTTTAAACTCTCCTACACAATCTCAAGATATATACCAATCTAAGACAACCCCAAATTTACACCAAGGTATACCCAACCATCATTCCAAATCTGGAAAAAAAGGCATCAGATGCCTAGAACAGGTGATAAACACAGACAAACAGGAATACATGACATTCCAAGAGTTTGCACAAAAATGGGACATTCCCCAAAATCTCATACACGCCTTTTCATATACACAGCTAATGAGCTTTTGCAAAAAAATTGACAAACCACAAAACAACTGTACTAAAAACCAACAGAATAGATGAATACTTCAACTCGAAAGAACAAGAAAAAAGCAAACTGTCAGAACTATACAGTATTATAAGGGATCAAGATATGGGGACCACACACGCCAACACACTCAGGGCTTGGCAAAAAGACTTCCCAGAAATACAAAGCATGGATCAATTAATACAAGGCATCCGAAGGGTACATAAGATAATATCATCAGAAACATGAAGGGAAATGCAATACAAAATAACACCTAGGGCCTACATAGCATTCGTACGACAGATTAAGACAAGGGCAGAGGACACCACGTTCTGTCCCAAATGCAAGACACCTAAAGCAGACCTTAAATACTGCCTCTGGACCTGTATACATATATCCAGATACTGGGATCAAGTGTTAGAATACATGAAAACAAAACTAAAGACCTCATGGGGGAAAGACCCAATACCTATGATATTCGCGAACATAGAGAATTGGACAGAGGGAAAACAAATCAGTAGATCGGTGACTAGACCCACTGAAGTTATATTACTAGCTGCAAGAAAGACCATTATGATAAACTGGATACAAACACAACAGCCGTCAATAGATCAACTATAAGACACACTTTACAAACTAACGACGATAGATAAACTGGAGACAAGCATAGACAGGAACAGAACATTGGGAGACTTTAACCAGACGTGGGATTGGTTCCTAGAGGACAGAGACATGAGGACAAAGGATAATATAGGATAAAAAGGACTAGAGAGGGGATGGAGAGAAGGAAAAGAATGAAAATACCAACACGGCAAGCTACGTTAGAGTTCAAAGTTAAAATAGTTATGAGTTGCGTCTGGAAAATACAGTAAACATGGAAAAAACATACGGGGGACATAAGGTGACTAGAACTGGAAAAGTCAAAATTGACCGCCCATATGTTGAAAAAGACCTTAAGTTAGAGTGCAAAGTTAAATTAGATATGATTTATGTTTGAAAAAACATTGTGAACATTGTATATAAAATATAGCTGATACACCTTGTTTGTAACAGAAAAAGTATAAGAAGATCGTCTGTATGCTGATAATGAACCTAAGAAAAAGATTTATGAAAAAAAAAAAAAATTTTTGTTAAATACTACAAGTATTTTCTCACAGTACAGAACTGTTTTTTTTTTTAAATAAAAAAACCACACATAGGATATTGCTTGAACTGCTGATTTAATCTGCAAGGGTAAATGCCCCTTTATATACTCCAATTTATGTGAAATTCTGGCAATATTGGGGAAATTTTAGGCAATGTGGACTTTAACACAAACCTAGCAAAAACATCAAAATTAAGAAAAAACTAGAGAAGCAAATTTGGCACAATTTTGCACATCTCTACTGGAACAGATTCTTCATACTGTAAGGTTTTATCTGTGAACAAGTAGAAAATGGGTGAACAAAGGCAGTGCAATGCCTACAAATGGTGGAGGAGGCTATTGGTAGCAAAAAAAATCCTTTTATTAAATGAAGGGATCAAACATCACCCATGGATCACCCAGAAAACGCTCACCTACGTGTTTCGGGCCGTGCGCACTTTATCAAGGTGTTATCTGGGAACAGACTAATAACAGTTCTTCATAGATATACTGTAGGAAGTTTTAGATACCTACAGTAACAGATCTTTTCTGCATGTGTATTTCTTAATTTTTCAAGAAAGATTGTATTTTAAAGGAAATTCTTCCAGAAAAACCACAGATTTATTCAAGAGCATCCAATCTAAAATTCCAATCAAAAAGCTTCCCTATCAGCAACAAAGTAAAAAAAAAAATTAAGACACATGGTTAAAGCTGCAGTTCAAGCAATATCCTACATGTGTTTTTTTGTTTGTTTTTTTCAACTTTATTTTATTAGCATTTTTCAATGGGATACAGAAAATAAAAAGGGAACATTCAGGACCATATCTAGCATTTTACGCATCGTATAACATATGGCCCACTTTTTATTTAAATTTGAACTGTACCGATGGGGTCAAATTAACAGCAACTAATGACAACACATTGTTCTGTTATCCAGTACCTATTATCTGTAGCGCACTTTCCCCCACCCCCTGGGAGATGTGTGGTTACGGTATATGTGTGGTGCTATACCTGTGGCGTACAGGAGAGCTGAGTCTCTGCTACTGGGAACCTGGGGTATACCTGAATGATGCTCGGTAGCGCCTCCATCTGTATGAGATTCTAGCGTGTGGAATTCCCCCGTTACAGGACACATAAAGAATACACACTTGGTAAAGCAGAACAGTTTTACTACCCTATTTCCTCAATTCTAAGACGCACCTTTTTTTCGATTTTTACATGTCTGAAATCGGGGTGTGTCTTAGAATCGATGTATTAAAAAAAGTGTCTATAGTACTAACCCCCTCTTTTCACTTAACATGTTTCAGGAGAGGTCCCACGTCTGCAGATGGTTGAAGATGGACAGCGGGCGGGAGTCCGCTGGCGGCGGTAGGACAGGTCCCAAGTCTGCAGGTGAATGAAGATAAGAAGACAGCGGGCGTGCGGTGGTGGAGGAAGCTAATAGATCATAATAGCAGGAGCAGAGCGGCATAGGGGAACAGCTTGGGAGGTGCACACTGTAACACCGGAAGTTGACCGGTGTCTGACTTCAGGTTACAGTGTGCACCTCCCAAGCCGTTCCCCTATGCCACTCTGCTCCTGCTCAGCTCTCCCTCTATTATGATCTCCTGCCACCACACCCCACCGCACGCCCTGTGTCTCCTTATCTTCATTCACCTGCCGATTTTTGACCTGTCCTGCTGCTGCACACACACCCGCTGTCCATCTTCAAACATCTGCAGACGTGGGACCTCTCCTGCCGCCGCCTGCTTCATCCTCCGCTGACATGGGACCTCTCCTGAAACATGGAGAGTGAAAAAGTAATTTTCCTCGATTGTAAGGGCCAAATCAATGGTGCGTCTTACAATTGAAGGCGTCTTACAATCGAGGAAATACGGTATATACAGCTAATATAGTTACAGCCTACCCTCCAGGCCTCGCAAGGCATACCTCCCAATACTCCGCCCCCTCGCAATGGAGTCACCATCCCACAAAGAACCAAGGGGCCCTTGGGCACCCAACCAACCCGGTGTCCACAAGATCAATCCTCCCACCCACTGTGTGGTACAGCGCTGCCCACTAATGTGTAAAGGTGAGTTGGTGCACTTTGTTGGGTACCTGCTGGGTGTGTCCACACCTGGGCGCGCCGATGCTGTATCTGATGATGGTATACACGGATCCATTGCCATAACCTGCAAAGCCTCTGCCTCTACGTTAGGTGGTGTCCCGCCTGGATGGTGTCACCATGAAGATTGTCCTTTGCTGGAGGTGGTGATATGGTCCCAGACCACTGGATGCCAGGATGCAGCGTGGGATATGGTCCCTCACTATTATGCTACAGGGGCAGTGTCCCTATCTATGGCCTGTCCCTGCAGCAACCACAAGCTGAGGGGAGTTGGGGCATAGCTGGGGCCTAATAGGGGGTATCTGGCCTAGTATCTGTCAGAGACACCTGCACACATAACCTACCCCTTCCTTGTTCCAGATCCGACTGGTGTGGTCTCCAGCACGCGAATTGTATCAATTCCCTGCAGTAGGGAATAATTGAGCCATATTGGCTGTCATGGATCAGATGATCTAGCAGCCCCTGGGGCTGCTGGGAGGTGTAGTCCCTTGCGGTGCCTTTGTGTGATCGTCACCCCTGTTGTGCTTCACTGCGCATGCGCGCACTCCTCTGTTAATGGCCACTGCACCTAAAATGCGCCGTTTCTCGTGCATGCGCAATCATACTCAAAATAGCGGCGCCTGGCAGAGGGAGCCGCCGGGGACCTCCGGCGATGCAGTCACCCGCCGCAACTACCCGCAGCCACCCTCCCCGAACTACTGGCAACGCTGGGTACACACCCGCACCCCTCCGCAACTGATCGGGAGGTGCAGGTACCAATAAGGGCCCAGGGGGAACCTATGCCACATATCTATAAGAAATATTCATTGTTCCAGGCCTTGCCCAAAGAACAGTCAATTAGTGATATGCGCTCCAACATAAACGTCCAATCATATTGTAAATCCTTTAGGTAATAATGTAGAAAAATAGGTACTGGGGCTAGTGTGGTGTGTATTCATAATGTCGCATATACCATTAACAAGAACTCTAGCCCTGAAGGCTGAAGGCTGAAATATGAAGAAAATCAGACCTACAGCCTCATTGGGGGAGTCCAGAGGTAGGTAGAAAGAGGAATATCTACTCACAATTTGTATTGCCCCAGTCCTGTAGTTCTTGGTGGGCGTGCAACCAGGAGAATGCAGAGAGATCCAAGGGAAAAAAAACTCCAACGCACAGCCCTGAACAAAGTAGGTCCCACAAAACTAATAAAAATATATCAAATGCTTTATTGCATTTGATAAATAAATAAAGCATTTGATATATTTTTATTAGTTTTGTGGGACCTACTTTGTTCAGGGCTGTGCGTTGGAGTTTTTTTCCCTTGCCCAAAGAACCTCGGGGGGGATGAATTTTCCATCTTATTTAAGGGCCAGTTCTTTGTTATCTCTCTGCCCCCCTCTCCGGCAAACCAGGGATCCCAGATCTGGGAATACATATGACAGTTCTCTCTAAGGCTTCGTCCAGGGTGACGCTGAGCGGGCATGAGCGCTCGTTGCTGCAATGTGTGTGGCCAGCTTGAGCGAGCGCCTGCGCATGCATGAAACTAGCAGGCCATAAATCGCCGCCCAGCAGAGCGCGTGACGTCACCATGCACGAGCGCCAGTGCACTGGCTCCATGCCTGGCTGCAGCCTAAGAAATGCAGTCAGTTTCTCCATAACAGAGATATGCCATATCCTTCGTTTAACCATGGCTAGTGAGGGACTGCAAACAAACACAAACAGAGCCCAGTGCTACATTCAATGGCAAAAATATACAGTGAAATACCTACAGTACCTAGAGAGGGACTGACATGATATGGGCGATCAGCTTGGCTGAGGTTTGCGGTATATCTTGAATTGGTCTTCCCTGGAGGGCAACCCATGGGTCGGGTCTAAAATTAACATTCAACAACCTATTAATAAGTTGCAAGATGAGCTTCCATAGGGGCATCTCCACCAAATATGTGACATTAAACCGTTTTGTCCACAACCTCTAAAACAGGATGGCGAATGGGAGTTATATATCGTATGGAGCCTAACCAGTGTCATATACCAGAAAAATAGTAATTTATAGGACTTCTCTTTTTCCACAGTACATATTGAGCTTTTTGCTGCAGCCTCCCATATATCTGCCCAGTCCTCGTCATCGAGGACCTCTCCTAGTTCTTCCTCCCATTTCAGCATAGAGATATTTGCCACCAGCATCAGAGCTAATTAGAATATGGTACAGGGCGGATAGCATACCTTTCTCCAGAGCTTGGTTTCTATAAAACGTTTCAAAATAAATGGAGGCAGGGGAGAACCCGACCCTATCATATTGTGTGATCTTTGATGAAGTCGCCATAACCTAAGCGACGAAACTCGTAAGGGTGTGTTGCCATTGGCTGTACCAGGAGCCTGTTGTATGGTGCCTTGTGATTACGGAAGGAAGCTGTGGAATTTGGTGGAGCAGTATCGCTGTACCCGGGGGACCTGTGTGTGGATTCACAACATTGGAGATACCCGGCTGTGAAGCAGAAGGGTACTACACATTCCCAGCCATGAGATCTAGAGCCCCATACCGGAAGACGAACAACGGGAGACTGATGCATATATCCAATGCGCATAGTTTACTGAATTGTTGTAAGTGACCTGATTTTAGCTTGTGATATTAAAACCTGAAACTCTTTACACTATGGAGCCCACGCTGTCCCTTTTTGTCTTCTATACTATTGTGTGACAAAAAGTTTTACCTGCAGGTAGCAAAATATCTCAGATGGGGGCAGGTTTTTACTTTTTTGTAGTTCTGGGAATGGGATAAGCCTACAGAAAGAGAAAAGATCTTCTACTTTGACTATGCAGGCAGCCCTCCAGGCTTGGAATGCTCCTGGTGCTATGCCTGTGTAACGGGGTTTCCCCCCCCCCCAATCGCAGATTATACTGTGGAGGTGTAGGAACATACAAGGTTACTCAGGTGTGGTGCATTAACTGTTGGCTCACAGGAGGGCTGAGCTTCCGCCACGGGGAACCTGGGGTAATTATACTAGGGGTGATCACTTACAACATCTTCTCGGTACAGCGCCTCCACCTGCGATGGCTCCCACCAGAGGGGGAGTGGTTCCTCGCAGGACAATCACAATAATAATCACTTACACGAAAGCATGTATATTAACTATAGGACTTTACTAACACACATATCACACATTACATAACATCATAACCTTATCACCTCAGGCCCAATGTCTGGCGTTCCCACCCAGTGTCCTGTAATCCCCCACACCCAAATGTCCCGTACTCCTACGGAGGTCGTGGGTGACTGCGCAGTCACTAAATTATCTGTTAGGCCTGTTGGTGCACATGTGTAGAAATACCTTCCGAGCACTCCGATGCTCGGGCCTGCAACACTCTTCTCAAAGGGTCAGACGCGCGATGCCTCCGTCTGATCCTTTCCAGGTGATATTCTCTGTGGACCCCAACGTGGGTCCGAACTCCGTCACTGGAACCACAGCATCCGCTGAGTCCCTCTCTAACGATACAGCAACGTGACACACACTGCACTATAGGCCATCCCTATAACACAGCATCCTTAAGTGGCTTAAGGGTCAATCTCCTAGGGCATTCGGGGTTGCCTATCCTATATAGGTAGGTCTTGTACCCACCCTACTCATAATACGGGCCCTGGGCCATGGCTCCCCGGATTGGTTACCGCTATGAACCCCCCCCAGTTGCCTCGTACTACGCGCAACGCCGCCCTGGGCAATGGCTCCCCGGATTGGTTACCGCTATGAACCCCCCCAGCGCCTCGCCACTCGCAACACGGACCCTGGGCTATGGCTCCCCGGACTGGTTACCGCTATGAACCCCCCAGCTGTCTCGTGCCACTAATTCACCTAAACGCCTGCCGCAACGCTCTGCAGACTAACCTCAGCCCCCTTTATCCCTGGCTATTCCCCAGCTCTGACTACCATGAGTGACAGGGTCCCTCTCTGAGACTATCCCTGGCAACACTCACTAACCTGGGGGAATACAGGGTTAACTAGGGCCTTAGTGCAGGGAGTCTCCGGCTCCTGCACCCTACCTCCTTCCTTGGGCTCCTGACTCTGACTGCCGTGCTCCAGCCCGCCAAATGTATCCATTTGCTCCAGGACAATCCTTCAGCCCTATTGGCTCCTATGAGGCACCTGGTGCCTGTCTCCCTATGCCTCCTGGGAGTTGTAGTTCCCAGGAGGCTGCTACAGCATTGGGGCCGCGTGCGCACTTGCCCTGCGCATGCGCGAACTCTCAATGGCCGCCGCAACCTCTCTCTTCCCTGTCCTGCCCTTGCGCGATTCCTCCTTGCCCCTAAAGCTCCCGCCGCGCATTCGCGAGCTGCTCGGGGGCCTCTGGCTCTTACTGTCCCTTGCGCATGCGCAACGCGCTGAGCAATGGCGCCGCCAGGATTACCGAGCCGCCGGGACCTTAGCGACGCGACCACGGCCATAGCAATGGCCCGATCGTGTCCCCGGCAACCGGCAACCTGTAGGGGAAGACGCGCTGCTCCCTCCTCGGCCCCCACCCTCCGGAATGGCCGTCGGGTCTGCCGCTTGCCTCCGGCAGCACCCCACATCGCTCTGGGCCACGGAGGTTCCCGGGGGGGTCGCAGGGGGAAACAGGTGACCTGGCTACACTCTCCCCCTGGTGAAACACCCAACGCCCTCGCTTGGGGAACGACATCACATGGCACAATTTTACACAGTGAAAAATGGCATGGCATAACCCGTACACTTAACAGATCGGCTGCCACATCCATGAAACCTGACACATCACACCTATTATTACCCGAGGCCAGCTGAGTATCAGCTGCTTGCTGAGACCATTTGTGGGGTGCCCCTAACTGATCATGTGGGGGTACCTCACTTTTGCGTCCGTGAGCCTCCCCGGGGTGAATCTCTCGGAAAGCACACTCTGGCGTAACAGTCACTGGTTCAGTGCTACTTCCTCCCCCTGGTGAAAGGAGTAGCACAACGTCTTTTAAGCAGGCCTTTACCCGGTCATCCGCGGCTTGGATGCGGTAGACAAGGAGGCCAGGACCTTTCCCGCGGTCCACTACCTGAGGAATGGGGCGCTCCTTTTTGGGCTTAAAGGAGGCCAGTCTCCCTGGATCTCTCTCCACACAGTCTTTGTCCCCGTATTTTTGTGAGGCTTCCTCTGAGAAGCGAGCACTGGACAATGTCTCGGTTTCACCTGGCAGGGGGGAAAGAGTAGACACCTTACCCCTGCGGTGATTCACGGTGGCCAACAGGTCCTCGGGGACGCTGTCAGTTCCCACCTTGGCGGTATCGGGACCTGTCCCCAATTCTTCTGGGACAGTCCACTCACTGACTCGAACTTCGGGAGTGTTGGATCCCAATCCTGGGACCACTTGCGTCGGAGCACACGGGCTCACACTCCGCTCAGGAACCGTAGCTTTGGCCTTCTTCACGGCCACCTCCATCGGAGTCGGTTTGGAACAAGGGGGTTCCTTACCACTCTGCTGGCTGACGATGGGCTTCCCTTCTTCCGGAAGGATCGACGGTAGACACTGGTCCACACTCATCTCTGGACAGCTACCTTCTAATGAGGACACCTCCACCAGGACGCGATGCAGAGGGGAGCCCTTCGCCCGGGCGACCAGACTTAAGGAGCCATCGTGCTCCGCGGTCACCTGGAGGCTCACCCCCGACACCCCTGGGGCAGTCGACTCACCCTTGTCGTTTGTAGGTACTGGTCCCACGCCTAGGACCAATGGTACCTCTGTAGTAGGTCGAACTGACCATTGTAGGGCACACGGGCCCACAGCAGGGTCCGCAACATCGGGATACACCTTTTCCAGGGTACATGGACCCACAGCAGACTCTGTATCCTCTGCATCATCGTTGGGGTGGTTCGCCGGTAGGCGCATCGCCACCGATGGGACTTCAACCTCTTCACTGGAAACTTCTGCATGCTGGGGCACAATAGACTTCAGTAACTGCACACCAGCAATAGGGGAGCGTGGGATTAGAAAAACATATAAGAATAAAAAACAATAAAATTACTGTGGTTACAATAATGTTGCTGGGGGTTGGTGAGATTATTAAATACACTTACACGGCCATGTGCAAACGGACACGGTAATATGGTCTCTTTAAGCAATTCCAGTCACTTCCAACAACAGGTTATGGTGGTTCAGAGGGTTTTGAAATAAATAAATATATAAATATATCTGTACTCACACGGCCGAGTGTGAGTCCTTGCAGGAAATTGGTAACTTTGGGGTTAAATTAACCCATCCGCATCTCCCCGCAGTGTAGACTCTTCTTTATTTGCAACCAGCATGGGGTTCTAACCCCGGTCTTGGGCATCAGATGGGGACTCTCCCCAGTGGTGGTATTAGGGGGGGGGTAGTTGGAGAAAGTGAGGCACGTTGTCAGTGGGGTTTAAAACACATTTATTAGTTTAAAAGCAATTAATAAAACAGGGCTCACATACATACATAAGGGTTGGACCCCTGGCCTCCTCGTGCAGTCCAGGATACAGTTTAAGCAGCGGTTTTTGCAGATCACGCGTCCGTGATGCAGGAGAAAAAAACCTTTCCTCCTTGTCTGCAATTGCTGCTTGGTGGATCCGGCTACGGGAGCCACGTTGGGCCAAATTCAGCTGGAACTTAGAGCTACGCGTTTCGCCGAGTCATCGGCTTCCTCAGGCTCATATGCTGACGTAGAGGGGGTCTCTGAGTTTTATATAGACCCCCTGTGTAATCAAAGTCTAATTGGGGCGGGCTGTCTTTAATAAAGCCCTAATTACAATGTTTTATTGATGAGATTTACATATTTAATGTTCTGTAGTCACATTACATTGTCTTTCAGAATTGGATTTAAACTAGAACAATCATGTATACTTAGATTAATAACCCTACCTATCAGGGGTTAATTTATGACTGCAGTAAAATACATGCTTCTTAATTCTTTTATGAGATAATTTTGTCTGAGCCTTATTAAATCTATTTTTAAACTTCACACACATTTCAACAATTTTATACAAATTCCATTAAAATTAACAAGTATTTTGGTTTTAAGACCTCCAATGGGGTCCATCTAATCATATGGCAGAGTTAGTCATATGGAGATTATAGCTCACAGTGTATTTGCTACTTAAACCTGCACATTTTAAAAAATTACTCTCATGTAAATTTATAACTTTATACAAATTGATAAAAACATTTTGGCTATCAAATTGCCCAAATCCTTTAATGTAAAAAGCAGATAACCCATCCCCGTCGGGGTTAAACAGTAGTTAAAAACAATTATAAATGGATCATATGCAATATGTTCCATATTATAGATTAATCATTTTTCAATATTATAATAGTCTAAACACACAAAACATTATAATCACTTTAAATCTAAAAACTATGAACTAAAAAACTAAAAACAGGACTGACAACTCAAGAGAGAACTGGCGTTGAACAAAGAGAGAAAGAAAATCTAGAGAACTGAAGAGCAAAGGGAACTGTAAAAGAAGGGAACTGTAAAAGAAGGGAACTGTAAAAGAAGAAGGGGAGAGGGGGAATACAGTCAAACCCACATCGAATCCGAATTTTCTTATGGTTCTAGATATTTGATAAAAAAGTTCCTCCTTCATAACTCTATATGGTTTAAGGGATGCCTCAGTAGCCCAGTAAAATTTAATTAAAATTTAAAATTCAATTATTTAATTGAATGCGGCGATATCGAGGTCGACGTTGAGGCCTGAGGGGGACATGGATTTCAAGCGGTATATCCAAAACGTCTCCCTCTGACGTAAACGTCTCAATCTATCACCCCCCCTCCAGTTCTCAGGGACCACCTCTAATCCCCTATAAAGTAGTCCTGAGGGGTCCCCCCCATGTTTCTGGATAAAATGGAGGGGCACGCTATGGGTGGTCATGCCCCTTCTTATATTGCCCAAGTGTTCCAGTACGCGGGTCCTAAGACTTCTTATGGTCCGCCCCACATACTGGAGTCCACATGGGCATTGGAGCATATATACCACATATTTGGTTTTGCATGTGATGAATTGTTTAGTCTTAAATCCCTCGTTTGTAACATTTGAACTGAATTCTATTTTGTCAGTCATCGCATGTTTACAGGCCTTGCATTCGAAACATTTAAAAAACCCCATCGGTTTAGGCAACCAGTTATTGTCTTTAATCTCAGTTTCCTTCCTGTATACGCTGGGCACTAGTTTATTTTTAATGTTCTCAGCCCTCCTGAAGATGACACGGGGTGTTTCTGGCAGATATTCTTTTAGTACTATATCTTTGCACAGCACATGCCAGTGTTTCATTAAAATCTTTTTAATATTATGGGCCTCGTTGTTGTATCTTGTTATAAATGGAACTATGTTGTTTGTGGTATCTCTTTTTTGCTTGGGTACCATCAATTCCTCTTTATTTAAATTCAGAGCTCTCATATGTGCTTCTGCAATTAAATGTATTTAATAATCTCACCAACCCCCAGCAACATTATTGTAACCACAGTAATTTTATTGTTTTTTATTCTTATATGTTTTTCTAATCCCACGCTCCCCTATTGCTTGTATGTTTCTGTATCTTTATAAGGGTTCCGGATTAACCCTTCCTTGGGGTTGAAGCAGAGGGGAACTTCATGCTGGCTCAAAGCATCTGCTAAAAAGCCGTGGTCTAACTTACTGCCACATTGTAAGCACACCCTATATATTAAGCTTAAGGTAAGCGCCAGGTTTTTCCTATTGTCTCTTAGTAACCGCACACCGCAACATTCACAGTAGGACCACCATGTCAATGTCTCTCTAGAACAGCCGCACGTGGGGCTAAAACACTGTATGCCCATTTCTCCTTCCACCTCGACGGTCCTGAAGTCGAGGGGTCCCTGAGCCACGTTGGCTCCCTGAGCGTGGGCTTCTTGCAGGCAGGAGCATATGAAGAGAAGAGAATCTACTCCGGGCGCGCGCCAGGCCACATACACACTAGGGTGTATCCCTTGACAGTCTATCTCGGTTTCCTGCTCAGAAAGAAAATATTCCATGTCTACGACAATGCCTTCCTCCTCCTCCTCCTGGTGAATAGAAGGGTCTAATGGCTGTTCACTGTGCTCACTCCCCCTGGTGGAATTTAAAGGAGGGGTGTGCTCTATCACTGAGTGGCTCTGTATCTGCACTGAGTCACTCACATTGCGGGGGCGGGGCTCTGGTTTTCCCGCCAATCCCGGATGGTTTTGTGCAAAATCATTCTGCGCCTTGGGAGCGGTTACACGTGCACGCATCTCACTTGGAGGAAGTTGCCATGGCGCGGGGTCAGCGTATACTAAAGGGTAACCCTCACGGGGACACCCGGGCATAAATAACATGGACGGTGACTCGGACGGGCATATATCCCTTGAGGATGACACGACAAAAAGCCGCGATCTCCACGGGGACGTGGAAGCTGGCTCTAAGTCTATAAGAAGAGCGTGCTGCCATCCAGGGATTTTACGCATATGCTCATAGATCTCATCTTCAGATATATTGGCGGGAACGCCTTCTAAGGCCACCACACGGCGGGGACTAAGATTATTTATCCTCAAGGCCCAGGCGAGGACCTCGTGTCCAGACTTGACAACCATGGTGGACAAAAAAATAGGACTTGGACAATTTGAAAAAAAAATTGGAACAGGGCACCCCAGGTCTATCTCAGCAGCGCCTCCAAATGTAACGGGTTTCCCCCTCCCCCAATCGCAGATTATACTGTGGAGGTGTAGGAACATACAAGGTTACTCAGGTGTGGTGCATTACCTGTTGGCTCACAGGAGGACTGAGCTTCCGCCACGGGGAACCTGGGGTAATTATACTAGGGGTGATCACTTACAACATCTTCTCGGTACAGCGCCTCCACCTGCGATGGCTCCCACCAGAGGGGGAGTGGTTCCTCGCAGGACAATCACAATAATAATCACTTACACGACAGCATGTATATTAACTATAGGACTTTACTAACACACATATCACACATTACATAACATCATAACCTTATCACCTCAGGCCCAATGTGTGGCGTTCCCACCCAGTGTCCTGTAATCCCCCACCCAAATGTCCCGTACTCCTACGGAGGTCGTGGGTGACTGCGCAGTCACTAAATTATCTGTTAGGCCTGTTGGTGCACATGTGTAGAAATACCTTCCGAGCACTCCGATGCTCGGGACTGCAACACTCTTCTCAAAGGGTCAGACGCGCGATGCCTCCGTCTGATCCTTTCCAGGTGATATTCTCCGTGGACCCCAACGTGGGTCCGAACTCCGTCACTGGAACCACAGCATCCGCTGAGTCCCTCTCTAACGATACAGCAACGTGACACACACTGCACTATAGGCCATCCCTATAACACAGCATCCTTAAGTGGCTTAAGGGTCAATCTCCTAGGGCATTCGGGGTTGCCTATCCTATATAGGTAGGTCTTGTACCCACCCTACTCATAATACGGGCCCTGGCTCCCCAGATTGGTTACCGCTATGAACCCACCCCAGTTGCCTCGTACTACGCGCAACGCCGCCCTGGGCAATGGCTCCCCGGATTGGTTACCGCTATGAACCCCCCCAGCGCCTCGCCACTCGCAACACGGACCCTGGGCTATGGCTCCCCGGACTGGTTACCGCTATGAACCCCCCAGCTGTCTCGTGCCACTAATTCACCTAAACGCCTGCCGCAACGCTCTGCAGACTAACCTCAGCCCCCTTTATCCCTGGCTATTCCCCAGCTCTGACTACCATGAGTGACAGGGTCCCTCTCTGAGACTATCCCTGGCAACACTCACTAACCTGGGGGAATACAGGGTTAACTAGGGCCTTAGTGCAGGGAGTCTCCGGCTCCTGCACCCTACCTCCTTCCTTGGGCTCCTGACTCTGACTGCCGTGCTCCAGCCCGCCAAATGTATCCATTTGCTCCAGGACAATCCTTCAGCCCTATTGGCTCCTATGAGGCACCTGGTGCCTGTCTCCCTATGCCTCCTGGGAGTTGTAGTTCCCAGGAGGCTGCATTGGGGCCGCGTGCGCACTTGCCCTGCGCATGCGCGAACTCTCAATGGCCGCCGCAACCTCTCTCTTCCCTGTCCTGCCCTCGCGCGATTCCTCCTTGCCCTTAAAGCTCCCGCCGCGCATGCGCGAGCTGCTCGGGGGCCTCTGGCTCTTACTGTCCCTTGCGCATGCGCAACGCGCTGAGCAATGGCGCCGCCAGGATTACCGAGCCGCCGGGACCTTAGCGACGCGACCGCGGCCATAGCAACGGCCCGATCGTGTCCCCGGCAACCGGCAACCTGTAGGGGAAGACGCGCTGCTCCCTCCTCGGCCCCCACCCTCCGGAATGGCCGTCGGGTCTGCCGCTTGCCTCTGGCAGCACCCCACATCGCTCTGGGCCACGGAGGTTCCCGGGGGGGTCGCAGGGGGAAACAGGTGACCTGGCTACACCTGGATCAAAGTCTCGGTTGTAGAAGAGTGGGATCATAAGGGAACACTGTTGTGAGTTTGAATTTAAATTTCAGGCAGTCCCAGAGTGTCAGTGATTGTCTAATCACTGGGTGGGATAGGGTGTTGGCGGCTGTTGGATTTGGTTAGCCATAACAGGGTTTTAATATCTGCTGGTTTGGACTCGGCATTCTCAATATCTACCCATCCTCTAGAATGCAGATCCGAGTTCCATAGCAGAAGCTGACTCAGCTGGGATGCCTGATAGTATTTCAGAAGATTAGGGAGGGCTAACCTCCCCCATCCCCGCAGGCCTATATTGTACCTCTCTCTTGACTCTTGGATGTTTCTTTTTCCATACATACTTGGTAATGCTGGACTGGAGGTCCACTAGTTCTTTAAGTGGTATTTTAATGGGGGGAGTGTGGAAAAAATACACTATACGTGGAAGGAAATTCATTATAATAGATATTATTTTGCCGATCCATGAGATATTGTATTTGCTCCAGGATTCTAAATCTTTCTTCAGGTTTTTAATTTATTTCGGGTAATTAAATTTGTATATGGTATAATATGATTTTGTAACATTAATTCAGAGATAGGGAATATAATTAGTGAGTTTACCATGAAAAATCGAAGCTAAGTTTGAGAAGCTTGATGGTGCCGCTGGGCATGTTCACCGTCAATGCCAGGAATTTGTTTTTGATTTTAAAACCCAACCTACTTCCAAAGTCCTCAGAGAATGGTAGAGGTTCGGGAGGGACATTAAGGAGCGTGTGAGGGTCAAGAACACATCGTCCGCGAATAAGGACATTTTGTAATTAACTTTACCTATTTTTAGCCCTGAAATGTTGGGATTCAGTGTAACAGTAGCTGCCAGAGGCTCTATTGAAAGCGCAAACAATAGAGGGGATAAGGGACACCCCTATCTAGTGCTATTAGTTTTTTGGATTTTATCGGAGACATGGCCGGCACATCTAACTCTAGCTGTAGGGTGTTTATAGAGACCTCTGACCACTTGTAAGAATCAACTTGTGAAACACATATGTTTTAATACAGAGAACAAGAAATCCTAGTCGAGTCTATCAAAGGCCTTTTCGGCATCTAGAGCTAGGCAGAGAAGAGGGGTACCTCCCGCATTTGCTGAGTGGGTCAGGTCTACTATACAACGTACATTGTCTGCTGCTTGTCTGGAGTGAACAAAACCCATCTGGTCGTGGTGCACTAAATGTGGCATGTACTCATTTAACCAGTTGACCAGTATCTTGGCAAATAACTTAAAGTCAGTATTTATAAGAGAGATAGGGCGGGATCATAGACAGCTTGAAAACTTGAAAACGAGCGGTAACTATTAATGTATTACTTCCTGGTAAAACATTTAATAAATAAATAAATACCAGTGCGCCGACGAGTATTCTAAAACTTGCCTTAAACTTGCCTTGGAAAATTTGGGGCTATCACCAACAAGATCCAGGTACATGCTGGGTACATGCTGTGACATTTCTGCAGAGACTAATGGCCCATCGGATTAACACAGCAGGGGTCCCTGGCACTCCCATTCAGTTTGATTGGGACTGCCTGGGACCCCCGCTGTTAATCCAATGGGCCATTATTCTGTCTGCAGAAATGTCACTGAAATGTTGCAGCATGTACCCAGCATGTACCTGGGTCTTATTGGTGATTGCCCCAGATTTGTTTTAGAATACTCGTCGGCAC
The DNA here is from genome assembly GCF_040206685.1 of Ascaphus truei. Classification (NCBI taxonomy): domain Eukaryota; kingdom Metazoa; phylum Chordata; class Amphibia; order Anura; family Ascaphidae; genus Ascaphus; species Ascaphus truei. The sequence goes on from NC_134485.1 coordinate 357,091,954, forward strand.
TACAGTAAATGTGTGTTTTTTTTATTAATAAATTAGTTCTGTACTATGGGAAAATACTTGTAGCATTAAAAAAATAAATGAAATAAACAATTTTAAAGACTTTTTTTATGTATTCTAATGTAACAAGCATTTTTGTTCCTATAGCAACCATTTACAAAGTCATATCCCTTTCCCTTCTGAAACAGCGTCAACTTTTTGAGCCCTGCCCTCTATAGCAGTGAACCAATTACATCTAGTGCCTGCCTGCCTTTGGCTGCAGCAGAAGAGGACCCAAGATACATTTAATGAACCCTGAGCTGAATCTTCGCTGATTTGTCACAGGAGAACGGATTGGTCGGCAACTTGGCTAATCACTTGTCAGTTTGCAGATTGTATTGATGCACATATTTAATTTTTTTTTTTTTTAAACGACAGCTTGAACTGCAGCTTTAAGTAGGAAAAAAGGATACTTTACATATTCTAAATGAAATGCTTGCAAGTTTAGTGTGGAAATGTTTTTAGGTCTATGCGAGACCTATGCCAAACTAGGGGTACTTTACAGGAACAAATCCTCCATGAGGGCCTCATGCAGAGAGCAGCGAATTTAAAAATTGGCGAGTTTAATAAAAAGTAGCTTTTTTGGAGAGTTTTATTCTCCATATTCAGAAATGTGCGAATTCTGCAATGTTTGGCATTAATGCGTGTGGCAAGTTTGAATTGGAGAGATGCGCGCTGCAGAAATGTGTTAAAAAAAATCGCGCTTTTTTTTCCCTTTCCTATAGGCGGCGAGCTCCATCTACTTGCCAACTTTTCTTGGCGAGGCAAATAGAAGAAAATCGCGCCATTTTCTTGGCGCGAACAGCCGCTAGATGCCGTTCGCGGCTCTCTGAATTAGGATATTTTTAAAACTGGCGAGATGTAGGTTCTCGCCAGCCGCGCGGCGAGATTTTGAAAAAGAAAAAAAAAAATTGCGCGTTTTCCGTAACTCGCCATTTTCGTCAGTTTTCTGCGCGAATTTCCCCAAAAAATGGCGAGATTTGAAATAGCGCTGCTCTCTGCATGAGGCCCTATGTCTCCTGGTGAGAAAGCGTATTGCACAGCAGATGTTAATGCCAATTATTGACTACGGAGACATAGTATATGGCTCGGCATCTCAAACCCACCTTAGCAAACTTGACACCCTCTACAATTCAATTTGTCGTTTTGTTCTCCAATGCAACTACAACACACATCACTGCGAAATGCTCAAAGAACTAGATTGGTCATCACTGGAGTCTAGGCGCAAAGTTCACCTTTCCTGTCTTGCCTTCAAATTCTTTATAGGCAAGCTACCCAGCTACCTGAACAAGCTCCTCACCCCTACCACATGCAGCACCTATCATCTGAGATCAGACTCCAAAAGACTGTTCATGGTCCCAAGGCTCAACAACGTATCCGGCCGTTCCTCCTTCTCTTAACTTGCACCCCAAAACTGGAACAACCTACCAGAGACTCTCACATCCACCACCAGTTTAAGTTCTTTCAAATCTAAGGCTGTCACACATTTTAACCTGGTCTGTAACTGTTTCATACGCCCATAATATTTATTATCTTTAACTGTGCATGCAATGTCTTTATATAATGTATAACCTGCTCATTTATGTAACTGTATCTGTAACCATGTATTATTTGTCTTAACTCTGTGCCCAGGACATACTTGAGAACGAGAGGTAACTCTCAATGTATTACTTCCTGGTAAAATATTTTAAAAATAAAATAAATAAATAAATATAAGATTTTAAACTCTCTCACTTTAGCAGACCAAAAGAACCACACCCTAGCTGGCAGGTTTGCTAGCTGATTGGAAAAGGGAGGTTTAAAAGGAAGACAGCAGATTTCTTCCAGGCTGTCATTTTGCCTCTGAACATGTGAGAAACAGGTTGCAGAGAGCCTGGCTGAGGGGAGAGCCTGGCTGAGGGGAGAGCCTGAACTCCCTGTTGTGTACCTGGAACTAAGGACTATTGTTTTTGTTGCAGACTGATGCCATTTCCTTTAATTGCTTTATTCTTTGTGCAACTACAACCTGCCTCCCTGGTAATGGAAATAAAGTACTTTTCATTGCAAGAAAGCGGTGTGTAAGCTCTTCTCTGACCATACCGACAAGGCCGCTCCGTCACAGTCTAATATAACAAAAAAGAGTATGAAATTATTTTCCTGCATAAACTGCAACAGTATCTATGTCATACGAGCTAGAGAGAGAAAGCACTAAGACAATTCCTGCTTGAAAAAAATTACATAAAAGTCAATAGTGAAGGATATCAATCTTATATGTACAATGCTAAAATAGCAGAAGTCTATGCGTTCAGATGTCCTATGCTTGAACACCTCCAAATGATGATTACTTCTTTAAGAACAAGGTCCTGAGATTCTCTCAATCCTGCTGCCGGAGTAAGACGAAGGGGGATTTCCAAGTCCCTTAAAGATATGATACAGCAGAAAAAAAGTGTCCCCTGGCGCATGGGTCGAAGAGAGGAAAAAACAAAAGAGAGAAACAATGGTGTGATAGTGTTAAGAATTACAACACAACAAATGCGAGATATCAAATGTGCACTCACATGCGTTCATGCTAGAGAGGCATCTTGTGCATCCAGGTTTTTGTAGGAATATTGGTCACCTGGAGCAAACATTTTTAAAGGGTTTGTAGGGATGTCCTGGGTTGCCTCTCTACCTCCGCTGCATGGTGCCTCTTGAGGGAGCATTCGGATGTTCCGCGGCGGCCCGGCAGAACAGGGCGCCGCCATGTTGTTGCGCAATAGTCCGGCGCGACTGTCTGAGAGGAGAGAGTTTGCGCATATGCAGTGCAAAGCGCGGGAATGGCTGGCCAATCACAGGGATGCTTTGCAGTAAACTACAACCCCAGGCGCCTCAGCGAAGTCTCCTGACACCAGGGAGCGAATAGTATTGCAGGGATTGCTGACAGGCAGGAAAGGGAAGCGTGGGGGAGAGACCACGCTAGCCAGAGGGCACCGGAGGAGCAAGGGGAGAGGTAGTGTGTGTGCAGGGGGTCAGTGACCAACCTGCGAAGGCCAGATTCCCCCTCAGGCCCCAGTGTATACCCTGAGTCACCATAAGCTTGTGGTGCTGCAGGGACTGCCTATATAGGTAGCGGCACCTAGTCACTTACTGCATAGACAGATAGGGACACAGTGTCGCGAAGCTGCGGTGGTGACAGTCGTTTGGGCCCAAGCTGCTGGACATCATCCACTCGTGAGAGACTGCGCTGGATCGGCGGATCCTTTTCGAAGTTTGTTGCCGGTCACCGCAGTGACTGGAAGGTATTTTATAAGTGCACCAACACCGGTACCAACAGGCGCTGATCCCGCCTTGTGGGAGGACTCTTTGGGGACACTGGGTTGAGTGACCAAAGGACTGAGCCTATATACATATATATTTTATGCGGACACGGTGTGGGGTGCACGCGGTGATGGGGAAGTGACAATTCTCTTTAGGAGAGTGGCCGAGCCACCGGTGTTGTATTGCATGTCATTCAGTTAAATGCCATATCCTTTGAATGTTGTTACTTATAGTTATAAGATAAGGTTCTACCAATGCGTATTAGTAAATAGTTACAATCTGAAGTGTGTTACTATTGTTCTTGCCTAGGGAAATCTCACTTATTGGGGATCCTGGGTAAGTGGAGGCGCTGCCAAGAGTATTATTATTACCCCAGGCTCCCAGATAGCGGAGGCCCAGATCTCGCTGAGCCAGCAGGTGTGTACAGTACCAGTAGTCACTCTAGAGCAGCAGGAAAGAGGGCTACAGGTTCTTAACTGTCGTTGTATAACTTATTGTAAAAGATGTGTAGCCAGGTCCCCCTTCTGCTTGTTCCCCCCTCTGGGTACTCACTATGCGGCCGTTCGCGGGGAGGTGTGGGGGCATGTGCGTGCGCGGCGCGCTCTCTTCAGCTGCGGCCGGTTGCCGGGGACGCGTGCGGCCGGTTGCTAGGGCCGCGGTCGGGTTGCGAGGCGCACCCGGCGGTACCCGGTACAGGGCGCCGCCATGACAGTTCTTCGCGCATGCGCAGACTGCCGATGCGACGGGAGGCCCTGGTGAGATCGCGCATGCGCAGTACAAGCGCGGGAGAATGCCACAAATGAGATGAGGGCTCTGTAATGGGACTTCAAGTCCCATGAGCCTCTGGAGCGGCCCCATGACGCAAGGGAGCCAATAGGGCTGCATGAGCTCCCTGCTTGGGGAGAATTAGATACATTTCGCGGGCTGGCAGCATGAGAGTTGATGACCGGAGCAGCTAGGGGAAGGAGGTAGGGTGCAGGAGTCAGTGACTCCCTGCACTAGGCCAGCAATCCCCCTAGACCCCAGATAGCCCTGAGTCACCCTAGCGGAGTGTTGTAGGGACAGGCCCTTGGTTAGGGACTCTGCCCCATTAGCTATTTGGTAGTAGGGAACAAAGAACATTGTGTGTCTTGCTGGGAGAGAGCTGGACTATTTTCAGGGTAGGATCGCCCCTGATGGATCATCCTGCGGTGAATCACGGATATCGTGTAGGAGCTCACCTTGATCCTTTGTGAAGCCCGTTGCAGGTCCGAGCACTGGAGTGCTCGGCATGTAACCCATAACATCAAGTGCACCAACAAGGCCTATCACCAGGCATAGTGGCTGCGCAGTCACACACACCTGTATATGAGTTGGTAGTGCGAGACATTGGGTGGGATTACTGGACACGGGGTGGGATCATTCAGTGTTGGCGTCCGCCGTGGCGTATACAGTGTTGGCGTCCGCCGTGGCGTACAAAGTGTTGGCGTCCGCCATGGCCCATAAAGTGTTGGCGTTCGCCGTGGCGCAAGATAGCGTTAGCGTTGTGAGAGACACAGTAGTTAGTGTCTCCTCAAGGGAGGGACACCTGTTGATGTTACATGCACGTACGTTTCTATGCTCACAAGTAAAGTCACTGATTGGTTACACACGTTGTGCTGGTTATTTATATGTGTCCTGCGAGGACCGATTCCTGCTCTGCTAGGATACATCGCAGGTGGAGGCGCTGCATCGAGTACAGGGTTATTCATACTATAATTGCCCCAGGTTCCCCGTGGCGGAAGCTCAGCCCTCCTGTGAGCCAACAGGTAACGCACCACACCTGGTAACACCGTATGTTCTCCGCACCCACACTGTATATGCGATTGGGTGGGGTGGAATACCCGTTACAGATGTATAGTAAGATAGAAAATGCGATAGCATAATAAAGTTGGGGTAAGGTAAAAGGTGATTACAATCAGAAACGCCCGTCTTGAGCTTTAACCATGTAGAATATAAAGCTTGGCAGGATAATCCACATCCTGCGTGGTTTTCCTCTGATTCCTCTGATTGTGTGGGGTATTAGTATCCTTTCAGGAACCTGGGGGGGGGGGGGTGGTTTGAGATTAATCTTTTCCCTTGATTTTGCAGGTTCGTGGCTTGGCGAGAACTCTCTTGTTCGAACCTTGCTTCTATATGCACGGGGTCCTATCTAACCACCCACCCAGGTTGTACTGACCTCCTCTGTCAACTCCAGTCGGGAGGTAACGTGCACTCCACGAGCTCGCATGTATGGAAGTGTCCCAGCGATCAAAAAAGGCAAGGTCTACGCACGTGCACATTGTTCGTGTCAAGTGCCTAAGGTGGCCTCTACAGTTCAACCCAACTGAATGTTCCTGAAACTATATCTGTCTTTCCCTCAAAGGTAAGAAACAAAATCAATGTCAATATTCAGACCTGCAGTGTTTTAGGAGTATAGATCCAACATGATTCTCTTTGGGAGATCTTTTTTTAAATAAAATCTCCTCGTCTCCAATCAATGGTTACAACTTAAATTCCTCTAAAAGTCAGATCTTTAGGGCTACAACCATGTTTAATACAGAAATGATTGGATACACTGTGTGTTTCAAGTCCTTTTTCAATATTCCTAATATGTTCACCCAATCTGACCATTAGGGGCCTATTCTATAAGCCTTGATAAAAAAAATTGCCGGGCCGGTCACGTCGCCAGTTTTTTGGAGTATTGCTATCGCGGTATTCAGACAGCCTCAATTACCTGTGATAGCAAAATTCTCAAAATGGATGAGTAGCCAGCGACATGATGATCGCCTCTCTCAAAAGGGCTTACCTGGCGATTTCGTTAAGTTGCAGAGAGAGTTGCACAGAGTGCCGCCTCTCCCTGCGCATATCTCGAAAGCGTTCAAAATATTTTAATATACATTTTAAAACTAGTGTAGATGAGCAGGGGGTCTCCAGAGCAGAACTGTGTTTATTTTAGGTCCGGGGAACCTTCCTTCCTGAGATACATGCCCCTTATGGGGTGCCGGTATGTAAGGTAATGAAGGGGTTAACTCAACCTGCAACCCCCCGCAAAGGCCTAAACACTCATCAAGGGCCAAGTACCACCTTCCCCCACACCCGCTGCCCACAATAAACATGGCACTGGTGGGAAACCCCTTCATTGCCTTAGCGGTTACCCTCTAAAGTAATGAAGTTGCCTGTAAATGCATTTTTATTGCATGGGATTCATGCCGGGGGTCTCCATTGCTGATATTAATGGGTATCAGCTCCGGAGACTCCCGGCATCAATCTGATGCAGGAAAAATTGATTTTTTTTCTAAGTCCTCTCTCGCCGCCTTCTCAGCAGGTTCTCCCCAGCTACATGTCAACTTTTCCTGGTGTGAGGATTTTGAGAGAAACTCGCCATTCTAGAGCCGCGATTAGCCTCAATAAGCTAATCGAGGCTACAAGAATTGCAAGAGTTTCAGAACCTGCCGATAAGTCGCTTATCGCCGTTTACCCGTCGATCTTTTTTTGACGGCTGCAAAAATGGGCGATTTATGCCTTTATCGTCCACTTATCGAGGCTTACAGAATAGCAGTAGTTATTTTGGCCGAAAAGGCCTCAATATGTGGGTTATCGAGACTTATAGAATAGGCCCCTTTGCGTTCTTAGTGTTCTTCCAACGTATTGTAATTTGCAACTGCACTCCAATAAATAAACCACTCCTTTACTATGACATGATATATTATTTTTGATTGTATATTTTTCACCAGATGTATTTGATATAAATTCTCTGGTTTTGGAGTATTGTCTAGGACTACAACGACATGCTCTACATTCCATACATCTAAAAAATCCCCTTGTGCCTTTCTCTAACAACATTCTTTTTGTTCAGATTTTTTAAAAAGTGGTACGAGGAGTTGTTTCAAATTGGGAGCTCTACATAATAGGACCTTTAGTTTCTCAGAGATGATTGTCTTAAGGATTTCCTCCTTGTTTTTCAAAAATGTGTCTAATTCTTTTTGCTCCACTACAATATTTTGTAATGAAGGGTATAAATTCTTGTGATTTTGGTTATTCCATGACCACTCTTATCTTTATATACTAGCATGTCCAATCTGTCTAACCCTTCAACTTTATTTATGGCTTTATTGATGACCCTCATTATATTTTCTTTCTATAAATGTCTTTCTTAGTAAAAGTGCTTGTTTGTTATAATCTTCCTCTCTGGAGCAATTTCTTTAAGTCTCCTTAAATGCTACCTAGGGGATGTTATACAACCACCCCTTCTCTCTATCTCTCCCCCATCCATTCTCTCTTTCTCTCTATCTCCCCTTCTCTCTCTCCCGCATCCATGGTCTTTCTCCCCATAGTCTCTCAGTCCCTCCCTCTCCCCCCTCTCTCTCCCCCTCTCTCTACATCTCCTTCTCTCTCCCCCCCTGCTCCACCATACACACATAATAGAACCACCTCCGCACAATACCTCCTTGCCCCACACCAGCCTCCTCCCCACAATAGTCTCACACTTGCCCCCTCCCCATAATAGCCCCACCCATTACCTTAGGGGAGCCTCCGGCAAGTGCTGGAAGTAGCATAGCTAGCATGTGATTATATGTCAATTATAAACTTTCATGCCATATGCCCTTACAATACATGTAATCTTTTTGTATCCGTACACTATAATATTGTTAACACTGTACTTTCTCAGGACCTTCCCTCTCACACTGGCCTCTATTTAAAATTCTGCCAAGCCGTCTTTCACATTCTCAGGAAGATTTAAGCGTCATTAATTTGAGCAAGGGGAAGACAGCTTCAGAGTGTATTGAATAGAGTCCATTGTTTCCATTGATTTCTTTAGCACTCAGCCCAGTATTGAAGTATTCAGCTGTTTCACATCCATCATATCTTATTTTGCAGAGTGCTAGCATCAGTGTAACCTGGGAATAAAAAACAACAGTAATAATGTTCAGTAGCTTGTACTAAACATGCATAGTATATGTGTCCAGTGGTTATACATTCTTACTGTACTATACTGTACATGCTAATGATCTGGAAGCACATGCAACTTTGTGTAGAATGCAATTACAATTTGACAAGACATTGCTAAAAATGCTTCCTGTTACATCACTGTCCAGCAATTCTTATCTTTCTAATGGCTGGACATATTGTTTGTTAAGATAAATAAATTGTGACACAGGGTGACAGGAGCACACATTTCCTATGTCCCCCTTCACCTGCCCCCAGTGTGATTAGGGCATTGCACGCTATGAATTCTGGGGTGCGATTTTGCAGTGCTCAGTGGAGATTGATTCGGCTTGCAACTGAGCATTGTAAATTCTCCTGGTTTGACCCAGAGAAACACAGATGGAACCTGGAGGCTCTTGGTCAAACCTGGATAGGTGGCAACAATAAAGGCCTTACGCTTAGCACCATTTACTAAATAGTATGACCTTAAATGTTACTATGGTAGCCAGACTGGATTCCTTGGCTACTAAGTCTGCCCTCCCTGGCAGTAAGTCCTGGTAAGAGCAGGCCTGCCAGGAGTTATCATGGTTTTCCCCCACTCACAGTAGCTTCTTAAGTGACAGGGTAGGCGTTGGGACTAGGCCTGTGTGTGTCCAATCATTGGATTCAGACCTGGTGCCTTGTACTTAAAGACCTGCACTGCTAAATTGAGTCAGTGCCTCTACCTCCTTGAGAGAGGCTGGTCTACCCTAACAACTGTGCAGGGCTATGCCAAGTTTGTACTCCCTCCCCTAGGGGAGTGGAGGGGGAGACTATACCCTTTACTCCACCAGGGAGTAATGGAAGAGCATGACTGCTTTGGGTGCCCTTGGCCTGGAATGGAAGTCCAGGGTACATCCTGAGGGTGATGCCCCAAGAAATAAGCTGTGTATGCTGTAAGATCTGCCAGTGCACTAAATAAAGTGATCCTGTTGAAATGTATCCTCTTGCCTGAGACTGCAATCTATCAGGGGAAGTGGAAGTGAGTTCTCCTGCAGGGATTGTCTCCACATCCCTGGGGCCTGCAAAAGATGGAGGCGCTGATACAGAGAAAGAATCAGATACTACTCCAGAAGCCTGTCCTGAACTTCTCCACAACAACACAGGAGTCTCAGATCTACTGTAATCCAGCAGGTATGCACCACCCCATATAGTCGAGAAATCTCCCAGAGGGAGGGGGAAACACCCCGCTACACTATAAAACCAAAATATCCAGTCTGGGAGTTTCTTTCTATTCAGTAATTTTTGGCTATTTTAATAGACACAGGGCCTCATGCAGAGAGCAGCGCTATTTCAAATCTCGCCATTTTTTGTAGAAATTCACGCAGAAAACTGCAGAAAATGTCGAGTTACGGAAAACGCGCCATTTTTTTTTTCTATTGCAAAATCTCGCCGCGCGGCTGGCGAGAACCTACATCTCGCCAGTTTTAAAAATATCCGAATGCAGAGAGGTGCGAACGGCATCTAGCGGCTGTTCGCGCCAAGAAAATGGCGCGATTTTCTAGTATTTGCCGCGCCAAGAAAAGTTGGCAAGAAGATGGAGCTCGCCGCCTATAGTAAAGGGAAAAAAAAATGCGCGATTTTTTTTTTACACATTTCTGAAGCGTGCATCTCTCCAATTTAAACTCGCCACACGCATCCATGTTAAACATAGCAGAATTCGCACATTTCTGCATATGGAGAATAAAACTCTCCAAAAAAGCTACTTTTTATTAAACTCGCCAATTTGAAAATTCGCTGCTCTCTGCATGAGGCCCTGAGTTCTAGTATACTATTATATTTATTAGATGAGTGTTTACCCTGTTTGATCCATGTTTACATGGAAATGCATAGTCATGAGTCAAAATAACACACACACACACACACACACACACACACACACACACACACACACACACACACACACACACACACACACACACACACACACACACACACACACACACACACACACACACACACACACACACACACACACACACACACACACAATATCAGAAATAATCCAAAAGATTGGAGGAGCAGCTACTGCTAAATTACTATACTGTACTATGTAGAAATGTAAAAAAAAAGCAGCTACACCAAATAGTACAATAAAGGTTTCTTTACTAGCTCAATGAGCTAGAGCTCAGGAGCTCTTGAAAAAGGCTTCATTGGCAAGCCCAACAAATGTTGAGCTAGTAAAGAAACCTTTATTATACCATTTGGTGTACCTGCTTTTTACGCACACATACATATCATGGCTGTTAAATAGCACATTTATGTATTTTGTGAGCATTGATCAAAAGGGGACAGTGCTATGCATGAAGAATAAGATTGACACAATAACTGTGTATGTAGAAGTGTAATAGCAGCCAGATTTTGCATTGTGGCCATTGCTTCTCATGTGCGGTAGCAGTTTATTTCCCATGAACAAAATACTGTACAGAGGTACTCAGAAGTAGTCTTTAGAAGAAGGATATAGAAATGTCAAATGTGTTTTATCCAGTTTATACATACAAAACTATTGCTGGGAGTTCCGAAAAACATTTTTCTGGCGAAAATATTTATTTAAATTACCTAACATCTTAATTTTACATTTTAAAACACATCTGACCAAATTGAAATACTTTTAAGGATTTGTAAATAAATTAGAAGAAATGTACATGGATTGAATTCATAAATTGGTCAAAGTGTTCATATATTTGGAAAGCTATATTCTGTATTTGTCACGTATGGGAGTACCAATTCCAGATCAGGCTTTCAGTATGCCTCACTCAAGCAGGCTGATTAATACATCTCAGCTAATCTCTACCTTTGAATGTCAAACACTACCCAGCCTCCTTTGCTAGTTGAAAAATTAGAATCCACAACCCTTCATCCTCCTCTTATATTCTCTTCTCCTTTGTATGGGCCTCCTTAGTATGGCCCTACACATTCTACGATGGTAGAGTAACCTTCCTTTTCCGGCTCCAACAGAATTTACATCAGATTGACTACATACATAGCAGTGCTCAATCTCTCATACCTGTTCAGGGTGCTGGGTAGGTGCCGGCTGGGGGTGGATGCTTGAATGTAACAAGGATGGGGCCAGGAACTTTAATTAAACATGTAGTGCTTTATTGGACATGCGACAATAATGCTTCACAGACTTTGACTTATTCACACTTGACTGATAACACGTGGCAAACACAAATATGCAGGACTTATCCCCTTTGTAGCTCTCACTCTTACGCTAGGGAGGGACTTGGCTTGTTACCCACAGTAAGGGTTAAATTGGCAGTCTCTTGCATAGAGTTACTGATGCCCCATGTTAAATGCACCTCTCTGGGATACATTTCAGGCTGCTGAACTAGGAAGCTGCTACTGTGTACCACATATTTCTTCCATACCTAACTTATCAGGATTGCACTAAAACCTTCCTGTTGGGCCGATTACAATGTTATCCGGAGTTAAAAACACTGAACTCCTTACTAAAAGCATACTTCTTCCCGTTAAGTTTATTTGTGCTTTTGTTTGCTTTTGTACCAACAACAGCTTCAGCAACAGGAATAAAAGTGGAAGTACCATATGCAGAGGTGACCAGAGAAAAGAGCTACAGAGCCAGGTAGGAAAACACATCGCACTGGATGAAGCCACAAATGCCACAGTTGGACTGGGGCACTGCTACAGATGGTGACCCAGACAAGGTACTGAATTCTCAGAAAAAGTGTACTCCATAACGTGTGTGAAAAAAACAAAAAAACACATGGGTTTTTTAAATGGACGCTCAATAAAAACAAAAAGTCTACAGAGATGCCTGCGAGAGCTACAAACTCTGCAAGTGAAGTCTTCCACACCTGGATGCCTACCAACTTTGGTTGTAGCATATACAGTTATGTGAAAAAGTAAGTACACCCTCTTTGAATTCCATGGTTTTACATATCAGGACATAATAACAATCATCTGTTCCTTAACAGGTCTTAAAATTAGGTAAATATAACCTCAGATAAACAACAACACATGGCATATTACATGTCATGATTTATTTAACAAAAATAAAGCCAAAATGGAGAAGGCATGTGTGAAAAACTAAGTGCACCTGTCCTGCTTCCATAGGAATTAAGATGCTAAGTAGCAGACAGATGCTGCTAATCAAATGCCCTTGATTAATCGATCATCCGCAAGTGTGACCACCTAAAAAAAAACAAGTTTTAGCAGTTTGCTGGTCTGGAGAATTCAAGTGTGTGAACACAATTCCAAGGAGGAAAGATATCAGCAATGATCTTAGAGAAGCAATTGTTGCTGCCCATCCATCTGGGAAGGGTTATAAGGCAATTTCATGAATTGTTAAATAAATCATGACACGGTGTAATATGTCATGTGCTGTTGTTCATCTGTGGTTGTATTTACCTAATTTTTAGACCTGCTAAGGAACAGATGATTGTTATTATGTCCTGATATGTAAAACCATGGAATTCAAAGAGGGTGTACTTTCTTTTTCACATGACTGTACAAAGAATATTCATGCAATAGCGTCTCCTGAGGTCAGTGGGAACAATACACCTGAAAGTAGCAGAATGGAGGATAAAACTTTTTTTTTATATAATGAACCTGGACAAACGAAAGAGGCCTTATGATGTTGATGATGATGACGATGTCTCTAATATGGTCCCAGAAACGAGAGACACCAGCAAAATACCCCTACTGATGTTGGGGGTGCCTTTACCCTGGACACACGGAAGTGTCGTGTCCCTTTGTCCTGGAACATGAATGTCGACAGCAAGGGCAGGACCAGCTGAACGCCGAATATTTCCGCCACCTACTGCAACTGCAAGAAAATCATTGTGGGTGCAGTTAAACTGCAGAAGTTTCCAGCAAAGAATGGGACCTCACTATCCCCAATGCTTTTGGGGGACTTTTCCTAGTATTAGGGTGAGAGGGTCTTTGTGTAAGGTCTCCCCAGTGAGCATGTGAACGTGTCTAAGGACTTTGTTCCACAGTTGGATAAGGTTAGGGTAGTCTAACCATATATGAGAAACACATTTCTCTTTATATGGCATGAAGCCAATGGTAGAGCAGCTTGTAAGCTTTTTATTTTATTGTGGTGCACAGGGAACTAGTGGTCGTCTTCTCCCAAATCTCCTGCCCATCTTCCCATTGTATGTTCTGGCCCAGTTACTTTTCCCCATGAGAGCATATATCTCTCCTTTTTAGTGGCATCACTCGTGAATAGGTTTTGATAGATCGTCGATATTAATTTAGTTTAATCTAGGGGATGGCTACAGAGGTGCTCAAAAGGGGTACAATGGGGACTATCCTATACCTTAAATTCTTTGTTCATGAAGTTCCAAATTTGTAGGTATTTGTAAAAGTTGGATCTGGGGGAAGCAAATTTTTTCACAGATATGAGAATGATTTAAGGGAAAAGTCTGCCACCATGACCTGGAAACCAGAAATGCAATTTCTTGCCCAATTAGATAAAGAGATATGTTTCGCACCCTGAGGGGAAGTCAGGATTGGCCCTCAGAGGGATCATTGGGGAAGAGAGAGAGATGAGTTTGGAAATACTCTAATTATACCATTTAAAATCAAAGTTAAGATTCAATAGTTTGAGGGTGTGACATGGGAAGTTTGTTTTCCAATTTAGGAGCCTATGCTATAAGCGCCGATCAGCCACTTATCAATGCCTTTTCGCCAAAAACGCCTACAGCTATTCAGTAATCTGTCATAAGTCGCTGATAAAAGTACTTTTCGGCATATTATGTTGGCGAGAAAATAAAATCACCAAACGAGCCGCGATAAGCCACTTATTGGCAAGTTTTCACATTTGTACAATTCTAGTAGCCTTGAGTAGGTTATCGGGGCTTATCGTGGCTCTAGAATGGCGATTTCCTCTCAAAATCCCCCCACAAGGAAAATTTGCCGTTTGGGTGGTGAGAACCTGCCGAGAAGTGCAGAGAGAGATCTTAGAAATCAAAATGCATTTTTCCTGCCTCAGATTGATGCAGAGCTGATACACATTAATATCAGCACCGGAGACCCCTGGCATGAACCATATGCAATAAAAATGCATTTAAAGGCAACTTTATTACCTTAGTGGCTCACCGTTCAGGCAATGAAGGGGTTAAGGAACAACAGCCGGTTTATTGGGTGCAGAGGGGGTGAGTGAAGGGGGTACTTGGCCCTTACTCACCCCCTCTGCCCCAATAAACATTACAATATGTACTAACCACAATACACAACCCACAAACCCTCTTTACCCCCACATAAAAGCATTTGTTATTTTTTATGCACAGGATTGATACCAGAGGCCGGCGGGGGTCCTCGGTTGGTACCCGCGGGTGTCTGTGGGCCTCCAGGTGGTCCCTGCGGGTGTACAGAGGCCCCACGTGAGTGTATGGGGTCCTCGGTTCCCGCAGATGTTCGTGGGCATCCAGGTGGTCCCTGCGGGTGTCTGGGGGTCCCCACTGGCCTGTGGTACCAATCGTGTTCCGAAAAAATAAAGAGTGCAATACATGAATATAAATACACCCTCTCTCCCCCTCCTCCCTCCCCAATGCATACAGTAAAGTAATGGGCAAAATTACTATTATCCACATATGGATAATGGTGCATATGCCCATTTAAAATGAAACATCAACCAGCCGCATAAAGTAAATAAAACATGCACTCACCCCTGCCAGCATGAAGGACATCTTCATCCTTATCACCGTCCATGTCCTCTGTTGTAAGAAACAATATAATAAAAAATACAATCTAATGGCACCTAACCCCTTAACAACCTCAGTGGTTATTGAACGCTATAGTAATTAAGGGGTTAATCCACCCTCCCCCGCAACACACCAGGGAGACCTAACCACCCACCCAGGCCCACTATTCCCATAAAACATACTGTAAGAATACAATTCAATAAACACTTAGCCAAGCAAACTATTCAAGAAATAAAACCACTAGCCAAACAAGCAATTCAAAACATAAAAGCACTAGCCAACAAATCAATTAATTAATTTAAACCACTAGCCAATAAATAAATTAATTAAAAAACCCACTAGCCAACACATCAATTAAAACCAGTAGCCAACAAAAGAAATAATTAATTAAAAATGCTAAATAATCGGAAAATTAAATAAAAACAAGCAATCCAAATTACAAATAATTTAAGCCAAATAATAAACAGAAAAAGAAAAAACATTAGAAAAAAATATTTGCCAAAAAATGCATTGTCTGTCACTGTATTTATCTGTACCCTAAACAGAAACAGACCCAGATTAATACATTATCAGTCAATGGGCAAAGAAAAACGGAAAAAAATTCATCAAACAAAAACAAGCAAAAAACCTGTAAAAATACAATTACATACATTCAATATTTTTTGTACCATTAAAAACGTTGACCCTCCGAATCCCGGTATTTCTGCAAGCTCTCGTACCGCGACGTTATCAAAGTAAATCTAACGCCATTCACCTTGAAGATCCGGAACAGGTAACACAATTCTTCTTTCTTTTATCTTCTATCACCTACTTCTATCTTTTTCTGTCATTCTATCTTTCTTTTCTTTAATCTTCTTTCTTCATCTGTCAATCCAACCCCATGGTAAGTCACAAAGGATGTTGTCTTGTCACATTCCTCCTGTTAAATGAGGCATCCAGGCCTTATATAGGGCCTGTGATGTCACATTTTCATGTCAGATGATACAGCTCCAATCTGATTGGATGCTGTATCATGTGCCTGCCTCTTTTTATTTTTTTAGGATGTGACGTCATCTCCAAGGGAGGTACGTCACATCCTTAAAACCACATGGCTATATCACATGATATTTCAGTCAATGGGATTGAAGACAATCCCATTGGTTGCTGTACCATGTGATAAGTTACATTAGTTCAAAAGGATGTGACTTCATCCATCCTGAGACCACCTGTTCATCTACACTAGTATTACAATTTCTATTAAAAACTTTTGATCACTGGCGAGATATGCGCAGGGAGAGGCAGCTCTCTCTGTGCAGCTCTCTGTGCAGCAGAAATAAATCGCCAGGTAAGCCCTTTTCAGAGAGGCGATCATCACGCTCGCCAGTTTTGGGAATTTTGCTATCACAGGTAATCGAGGCTTTCTGAATACCGTAATAGCAATGCTGTCAAAACTGGCAGTATAAACGGCACAGCAATTTTTTTTATCGGGGCTTATAGCATAGGCCCCTTAGTGTTATTATTTTAAAGCCAGAAAATTCTCTTAATTCTTATAAAATACTTATGAGGTTGGACAAAGAAATTAGGGGCTTTGTGATTGTTGGAAAATTATCATCCACGAAGTACTCCTTCTGGCCTATCTGACACCGGAGATATAGGGTTAGAGATATTGTTACTACTCAGGGGTTCCATTCTTGGGACCATCTTATGGACTTTTTTTGCCTTGTCTGACATGAGTTAATTGAGCTTAATATTAAATTCCAAAACCTTTGTCAAATTTCCCCTCTGAGGTGTTAAATTGATGATTGATGATTGATGGCTGCCTTCCCTAGTTCAATTGATAGAGTGTCTGTCTCATTTCTCTTCTGCTTCCTTTTCCAGGCTGCTATAGAGATTAGAAGAAATATCAGAGAATGAACCCTGAAAAACTGGTGCTACAAACTGCACAGGTATTGTTGGTACATAGAGAGCAGTGTTGAACACCGCAGCAACATGTTAAAATATTAGTATGTCTGTAGATCCGCTTCCATTATAAACCATTATAACCTGGATGGGGGGCTTTAATAGCACGGCTGGTAGAGGTACAAAGGAGCCCTATCTAGAAAGAGCCCCAGGGTAAATCACGAGTCCAGCTACTGCTAGCCTCACCTGCATCCGGTGTAAGGTAGGATCCATCAGCCGGTAAACATCACATCATAGTCACTGAGAAACTACCGGGTGCTGCTGAAGAAAGACTGCACTGCTACTGTTGCTGTGTATCGTGGCGTGCTCCTGCTCGTGGTAGGTAAAACAGGTAAGGAAAAACTCAGCGGTCACTGCTCCTCTGAAGAACTCCAACCAAGCGCATTAAAAATAAAAAGCTTTTATTTAATCAAAGGAAAAAAGACATCCACATGGGACTGTGAAACTCTGACACGTTTCGTTCTATGGAAAGAACTTTATCTTTCCATAGAACGAAACACGTCAGAGTTTCACAGTCCCATGTGGATGTCTTTTTTCCTTTGATTAAATAAAAGCTTTTTATTTTTAATGCGCTTGGTTGGAGTTCTTCAGAGGAGCAGTGACCGCCGAGTTTTTCCTTACCTGCTATAAAGATTAGTTTGCCCCTGATTGTGGCCTGGTGTGCTTCCAATATTGTTAGGTTGCTCATGCCCAGAGTGGCATTTAACCTAAAGTATGTCTCGATTTCTGTAAGGATTTAATCTACAGTGTGATATGATGTAAGAAGGGAGTCAGTAAGCCTCCAGTTCCCCATCTGTCTTGTGCGACCGTGAAGTTGCATTTTTAAATGCACAGTACTATGGTCTGACCAAGAGTTGGGGATTGTATCCACCAATATAAGGCACAGTCGGTAGTTCATCAATATGTAGTCAATCCTGGAATAGTTTTTATGGACATTGGAAAAGAAAGTATTATCACGTTCTTGGGGGGTGAAAAGCTTTCCACGTATCGGCAAGGTCAATTTCTTTTAGAAGTTTCAGGAGGGCCTTGGAGGATTCCTGCATGTCAGACCCAGACTTATCTATCTTGGTATTTAGGACTAAATTGAAGTCTCCCCCAATAAAGATTGAACATTGTCTAAACTCACTGATTTTGTCACAGGGCCTTAAAAAACTAAGTTTATTTGAATTAGGAGCATATACATTTAGGATTCCAATAGTATCTCGGTTTAATTTACCTCAAATCATGACATACTGTACCTGCCGTTCCCATTGGTCTTGATTGCGTCTAAGCTGAAATTCAGGTCTATATGTATTATTATGCAACCTCACATTTTTTATTAGGAGCTGAGGCCTGGTATATCTGGGGGAAATTTTGCTATATATGAAGTGCTTTTCCTGTACAAACAAGTGCGTTTTCTGCCATTGGATCACATTTCCTCCAAGTTTACTGCCTCAATAATTGTCGTGTACCTTTTCTGGGGAGGTTTAACCCCCGAGCATTCTGAGTGACAATGCAAATAGCCATAATTTATACAAGAGAAAGTGTTAGGAGTGACAGTCTACATAAGCAAGAATGCTAGGAATAACACATTTTACACAAGTGAGAATGTTACAAATTACCTGATTTATACTAGAGTAGGTGTTGAGAGAGAGACCCCGTGAGAGAACAGAAATCCATGCCTTTTACAGATTCCTGGTTTTGTCACCTCTGCCACTGTGGGGGGAAGGGGAAGAGATGAATAGAGGGTGAGGGTCAGGTGGAGGGACTTTCGTTTCGGAGAGGAAACACAAAAGCTGATGCACACTTATAGATGGAAATACAATACCAGGCATTCCCCCCATTAACGAACGCAATTGGTCCAGAGCATGTATGTAAAGCAAAAATGTACTTAAAGTGAAGCACTACCTTTTTTCCACTTTTCGATTCTTCGGTACATGTAGGGAGCCGGTATTGCTGTTCAGGACGTGCTGACAGGCGCATGCGCGAGCTGCCGTTTGCCTATTGGGCGAGGGAAATCAGCGTGTCATTACTACGGCGGTCTGTAGGGCAGAATACTGTAAGTGTCCTTACTCACGAAGTGAGCGTATGGACAAAGGGGTATAGGGCTATTGAAAATATGTCCTTACTCGCGAGTGTACTTAAAGTGAGTGTCTTTAAACCGGAGTATGCTTGTAGGTAGTGAGACTAATGCTATTGAAATATTTGGTCAGGACTAACATATACGGATCCATCCAGATTATGCATTATGGAGGAGAGGGACCTCTAGTAGGGAACTCAGTTTCAAATATTTCATTTATCATTCTAAAGTGAGCTTTTTAAGTGATAAATACAGTTAGACTACAGTTAATATACTCACTTTCTTCATGCAAGACCAATAATCTCAGCTGATATGACATGGATCTAATTGCATTCTCTTCACAGGTATGTTCCTGATGTTCAAAACCTGTGTAAAAGACAGACTGATTCTGGCCTTGTAGAATTGATATAAGTATGTTCCTGATGTGCAAAACCTGTGTAAAAGACAGACTGACTCTGGCCTTGTAGAAACTGATATAAGTTAGTATGTTTGAATTTAAAAAGTGTTTTTTTTTCTTAACTCTGTGATGTTAATTGACAAACTGGAACAAGCTGATTGATTGGGGAGGGGGAGGGTCATGTGACTGCTTTATCTGTATAATACCAACACCTTTCCTGCATCTTTGCAGGAACTGCATTAGGCATTAGACAGTGAGGCATTTAAAGTGAGCTTTTTAAGTGATAAATACAGTTAGACTACAGTTTGACTAGAGGTGACTGGGGACTGGATCTACTGCAAACTCTTTTACTCAAGACAACAAACGGTAAGCTATTCAGATCACACTATGATCCCAAGCTTGCTAACCTGCCTATTTCAACCCCCCACCCCGTTACAACTTATTTACTGCAGTCTCTCCCATAACTGACTGCACAATACACTGAAACCCTGAACTGAATCTAGCATTGCAATACAGCTATACATTTGACAAGGAACATGCACACACCTGCTGTTTAGTCTGCTCACACTCACTCTGCTCACAACAGCTCCTTGCAGCACTGCCTACCTCTGGCATCATGAACCTGCTATGTATTTTAACTTTTTTTTCTCCTGGCCTCATGGAGATGTTACTCCCTCTATCCTTTACAAACTCCTCCATCCTGGCCCACACCCAACATCACCATACACCCTGGACTACTGAAAAGCCTTGCACTATCTACTGAATGTTGGTGGAGAACTCTAAAAACCAGCACACCAACCACTGCTCACTCAAATGGCAAACACCACAAATCTACAACTTGCAAACAACTAACCAAATTTCTACTCATACTATTACTCTCTATAGCAGGTGATATTGAACCTAACCCAGGTCCTCCCATTTCAGCTCTGTCCCATGCCCCTGAGAATGCCACCTTTAAATTCCAAAAAGGGCTATCTGTCGCCCATATAAACATCCGGAGCCTGCTGCCCAAACTGGACGAACTAATGGCATGGTGCCTTATGCATAAACCCAAAGCCATCGTTCTTACAGAAACATGGCTATCCCCTAAAACCCCTGATGCAAATATTGCCATTCAGGGATACTCCATTTTTAGGAGAGATAGGTCAAAGAGAGGAGGAGGGGTGTTATTTTATATTGCAGACACATTACAATTTACACTGTTAAATTGCCCACCAAGCCCACCCTCTTTTGAAATTCTAGTTGGCAAAATCAGCCTCCCCTTTTCTAAGCCCATCTTGCTTGCTGGCATCTACCGCCCCCCTAAAGCCCCTCTGCAATCCTTGACTGATATCACCCAATTTCTTGCCTCCATTTCCTCTCTGAATGAGAAGAGTGAGCTGCTAGTTCTTGGGGATTTCAACTTCAATTGGCTTGACCCTAAAAACCACAAAATCCAGATACAACTCAAGTCACTTAACCTATCGCAACTCATTTCCCAATCCACACGGATAAACCTGAAATCGCATAACCATTCCTTGTAAGACTGGATTCTCTCCTCAAACCCCAGCAGAATCCAATCCTCTGGCATCCTTCCTGATATTTTCAGTGACTTGCAATAGTGTACTGTGTAAGGAAAATTAAACCGCCCCATTCAAGCCCTAAAGTTCTCCTCACTAGAACATTTAAAAACTTTAACCCACAACAGTTTCTGGATGACCTTACCAACTGCCCATGGCACAGAATCGATTTAATTCCCGACCCTGATTCTGCGCTCGACTATTTCCAATCCGAGTTCTTACAACTCTGCGATACCCATGCTCCACTACGCAAAATAAGGGTACGGGGGGCCCACCTTCCATGGGTTACACCTGACCTTATAGCACTCTACCAGTTCAGGGATGCCTTGTGGAAAAGCTACAAAGTAACTGGCACTACCAAGAATCTCAATCACTACAGATGCATTCGGAACATGTGCACAAGGCAAACAAGGCATGCAAAAGCACAATATTACTCTGACAATCTCCACCAGAATACATCAAACCCAGCTAACTTCTGGAATGTTATCAACCATATATTCCAGCCTCCTAACCATCAACAACCAAGTAATATCACTAAGGGGGATATTACTCTGACAAACCCCACTGACATTGCAAATGCATTCAATGATTACTTTGTGGGGTGTGCCACTAACTTATTAGCGAAACGCAGCACAAACCCCAAACATGAATCTCATCCTGGGAGTATCCCTACAGTCCCACCCCCTCCCAACACTGCCCACAATTTTCAATTTGGCCCAGTATCTGAAGAGGAGATTATACAAGCGCTCCTCAAACTAAAACTAAGCAGCCAATGTGGACCCGACTTACTACAATCTAGGTTCCTACGACTTGGTGCCACAGCCATTGCCAAACCAATTGCGTCCATAGTCAACTCTATCCTGTCTGCAGGCCCCCCTAAGACCTGGAAAAATGCCAGAGTTGTCCCAATCTTCAAAAGTGGGGACAAAAACACTGTCTCAAACTACAGGCCAATCTCACTTCTCCCAATTCTATCCAAAGTCATGGAAAAATGTGTCCACTCCCAATTAAGCGATTTCTACACCAAGACAAATTTCCCTAGCCAATTCCAATCTGGGTTTCGTCCCAAACACTCCACCGTAACTACCCTGCTAAAAGTTTGCAATGAAATCCAGTGTGGAATGGAACGGGGACAACTCACTGGTGCAGTATTTCTAGATTTTGCAAAGGCTTTTGACACAGTCGATCATGCTATCCTGCTTAACAAACTCCAGAGCTCTGGAATAGGGAAACATGCTTTAAACTGGTTTCAGTCCTACCTATCAGGAAGATCCCAACATGTGTCCATTTCAGGCTCTAACTCCAACCCCTTGGATATCACCTGTGGTGTCCCGCAAGGCTCTGTTCTGGGGCCCCTACTCTTAGTGTTCATTAATGATCTTCCCACAGCTTGTAAGGAAGCCTCAATACACATGTATGCAGATGACACAATCCTATATGCACACAGTCATAGCCTCTCTGACCTTCAACACATACTTCAGTCTGACTTTTTGAGACTCGAAAACTGGATTTCCGAAAACAAACTGTTTTTAAACACTGACAAGACTGTAACAATGGTATTTGGGACCAAGACTAAATTTGTAAAGCTTCCAGTGACTGAGCTCCTGATTCGAACCAACGCTAACACCACCCTAACACCTGTCACTAGTTTTAAATACCTGGGCTTATGGTTTGACTCCCACTTAACATTCGGGATGCACATTGATACCCTGACAACCAAGACCTATGCCAAACTAGGGGTACTTTACAGGAACAAATCCTCCCTAAGTCTCCTGGTCAGAAAGTGTATCTCACAGCAGATGCTAATGCCAATTATTGACTATGGAGACATAGTATATGGCTCGGCACCTCAAACCCACCTTGGCAAACTTGACACCCTCTACAATTCAATTTGTCGTTTTGTTCTCCAATGCAACTACAACACACATCACTGCGAAATGCTCAAAGAACTAGATTGGTCAACACTAGAGTCTAGGCGCAAAGTTCACCTTTCCTGTCTTGCCTTTAAATTCTTCATGGGCAAGCTACCCAGCTACCTGAACAAGCTCCTCACCCATACCACCTGCAGCACTTATCACCTGAGATCAGACTCCAAAAGACTATTCATGGTCCCAAGGCTCAACAAAGTATCCGGACGTTCCTCCTGCTCCTTCCGTGCACCCCAAAACTGGAACAACCTACCAGAGACTCTCACATTCACCACCAGTTTAAGTTCTTTCAAATCTAAGGCTGTCTCACATTTTAACCTGGTCTGTGACTGTTTCATACGCTCATAATATACATTTTCTTTAACTGTGCACGCAATGCCTTGTATATAATGTGTACCCTGTTCATTTATGTAACTGTACTTGTAACCATGTACTATTTGTTTTACTCTGTGCCCAGGACATACTTGAAAACGAGAGGTAACTCTCAATGTATTACTTCCTGGTAAAATATTTTATAAATAAATAAAAAGACCTCATTGACCATAGCGTCCCAGCCCATTTCCCTTGTTCAGATACCTAAGTGGGGTGGCTCGTAAAATGCGTGGGCTTGGGTCTGAGTCTACACAATCTGATTACGCACTATGATAAGAAACCTCCTTATCACAGTGGCATTTTGGCCAGTTTCAATCACATTCACCTTGTAAACAATATCAGCAACTTTATTGGAAATATTATTACTGTTATTACTGTTCACATTGTTAACAGTATGAATATTATTAAAGTATAAACCATATTTGTTTTACTCTGTGCCCAGGACATACTTGAAAACGAGAGGTAACTCTCAATGTATTACTTCCTGGTAAAATATTTTATAAATAAATAAATAAATAATATTAACGGTCTTCACAATCGTGTGAATGCCATCAGTGGCCAGGCCTTGTTGGACCCCCAGGCTTCCATCATTAGTGGAAGGGCTTGTGAGTTTATGGGCCATCGGGGTACAGAGGCCATCTATGCCTGCCAGGGATTGTGAACACACAAGGCTTAATAACAATATTCATTGCATGATCTCGTTAGATATCTAACATAGTCATATATATTTAGAGCTGTCCAAGTCAGCCACACCAGCGGGCAGACCTTTTAGGAAAGTAAAGGAGCAATAAAGCACCTGTTAGCTTCCTGGTAGTCTCTTAATGATCAGGGGTCTACGGTTACATACCAATATCTTTGCCATGGGTAAGGTGGGCAGAAAGAGATGAGCATGTTACCTATGGAGTGACCCGTGGCTCACCATCTATCTCAGGGATTGAGGCACCATCTCTTGTCAGCATTGTTTTGCGGAGGCCTCCTTCTCCACTCTGTCTGTGGTCTGGTTCTGCGAGGGGGATTGATCTCTCCTTGTCAAGCATGGCTGTTTGTAAGTTGAGGCTTTGTAAGAGCTTCAGGCCCTCCTCCAGATGTGGCAACCGAGTGTGTCGTTCCATCTCATTGGACCAGGATTTTGCTGGGATATCCTCAGTGGCACCACACCTGGTTCTCTCATATGGCCTGTGTGATATCTTGGAACGAGCAACGTTTTTGCTGCATGGTTGGGGAGAGGTCTGCAAAGATCTGCATGGTCACTCCATCGAGCATAACTGTCCCCAGCTGTCTGGCAGCTTTTAATTTAATAGTAGTAGTCTTTCTGTAGAAATGAAGT
The DNA here is from genome assembly GCF_040206685.1 of Ascaphus truei. NCBI lineage: Eukaryota > Metazoa > Chordata > Amphibia > Anura > Ascaphidae > Ascaphus > Ascaphus truei. Next base: position 357,116,482 of record NC_134485.1, read on the forward strand.
CTTTGATGTCGTTTCTTGGTTGCTCGGATCTGCAAACCGGGACCGCATGGTTCTGTGGGCTCTATCCATAAGCAGCGAGTCCTCCTTTAATGATGGCGACAGATCTCAGAAAAGGCTGGAAATATTTTCTTCTAACTGGCCTGGGAGAAAAGTTTCCAGAATGTTCTTAATTCGCAACTTATTTCTCCAGGCTCCATTTTCAGCGTTCTCTACTATTTTATTTTAGAGGACCGACCTGCTGATTCAGGGAGATCAGCTCCTGATCAGTCACTGTCTGAAACTGCAGCTCTTCCTCCATGCGGTCCTCCTTCTACATGGCTCGTTTGTTCTCCCAGTGAGGTAATCTCTGTTCTTATCTCGTCTATAGATTTTGCAGTGCCTTCTGGAAGGTGTCTTTAATAACCCATACACATTTAATGAGTTCCTGTTGTGTATAGACCACCTTAGACCTCTTCATCCCCCTCGGGTTCCTTGTTGCCTCCTGAACAGCCATCGCTATATTTTGCTTCGGAGGCCGCACGGGAGCCACGTCTCAAAGCAATGGACATTTCTTGTGCACTTGTTTCCTGACTCCTGGCCCCATTTTAGGACTTTTGTGTTATCTGTGGCTCAGATGTGGCTTAAAATTGTGTGGCTTTCCAGATCTTTAGCCTTCTATTCCACTCCCATTGGTCACAATTATCCTCCTACACGTCTGCACTCTGTGCCGCATATGCACACCTCATATTTTGTGATTTTTTTTTTTATCACTTCAAAAAAACGAATTCCAAGATGGGGGCTGCACCGATTTGTTTGAAACTTCGGGCAGATCTAAGATAGGATGGCAGAAAGGTACCCTCAACATTTCATCAGAATCACTCAAGTCGTTTGGCCCGTGGTAAGATAATACACAAACAAAAACACAGACAAACACCCACAGTGGCCACTAAGTCTAGCTGGAGTCTTCGCTTTGCTTGCTCTCTCATCCAATCAGCACATTTGTATTGCACATTTAAAAAATGTTTTTCTTATTTTTGTATCAAAGTGACTTATGATTAATGCCACCCTGGTTCCAGGAATAGTTTTAAATCAACATTTTTTTTTTATTATCTCAGGGTTTGTATGGCAGCTGTATGAGTGACAGAAACTCCAAAGGTAATGTTCTGGTATAACACACACATATATATTTCAATGTTCCAGCATTATCCAATTATGCCATTCCTGTCTCCCTGGCAAGGAAGTTGCCAATTTAAGATTCAGACAGGAGCTTTAACATTTTTATTTTTAGGTAACCACAGAACAAGGCATCTGTTCTTCTAACCAGCAAGGAAATAGCGAATGGGTTGCAACTTTAAGGACATATAAAAACAAAATTCAATAAGCAAGTTTTAAGAGTTTTTAAACCACTTTAGTATTTGAGAGTTGTTGAGCCCCGTAACTGCAACCTGAACAGTTACTGTTTGTTAAGCTGCTCTTGATCTTTTTGAAAGTTTAGCATCTCTTCACTTGTTTTGTGACTCATCTCCTCATTTTCTACCAGTTGCTGCTAGTGGACAGGTTTGTAATCTAATCTGTGCTGGCTCTGTTGGATAACAGAGATACAGACAGCTCAAACTTTTTTCCACCATCACTGTCAAGACTTCATTCTCACCTTGCTAACTCCACACCCTAGGAGACAGAATTTCTTTTTGCCATAACACACAAGGAAGTCTCCGGTGAAGAAACAAACAAGCTTGTCAGTGCTAAACTCACGTGTCCTGCTTTATCTTGTGGTGCAGAGAAGACGTGACTGCTTAATCCTTCCAGTGCTAGGTAGCTTGCAGGTACTTAACCCCTTTGCTGCTAGAGGGGCCAGCAATACAGTGTTTATGGTCTCTTTCTTGAGTAGAATATACAATGATTCTAATGTAGTAATCATGTGAAGCTACATTTCTCTTTTATTATTTTTGAAACATAATACATTACATTTAAGTCAAATATAAATTGCCTTATTCATTCCACGTAAGTGCATTTTTAGGAATATCGCTGTATATTTTATGCAGCAAAAAGGGGATAGAGAACTCCCTGAATCAACTGTAACATGTCTACCGCTGGCCAATAGAAGAAAGAAGGGCCACACACAGGACTGTTTCACTATTTTCTAAAGTGAGATTTCTTGTGGGTGCAGGCGGATACCTTGTATCTCTGGGTGCTGGAACTTCGTGCGGGCTGGGGTGTTGAGCAAGAAATGAAAAGGGCGCCAAGAACTTTCTTTTAACTTTATTAACAGTCAGAATTGAGTAGCAACAGCACCGGTATTCAGGTTACAAAGCTCTCTTCTTGTTACATGCAGACACATACACTCAGGTTTCCTCAACCACGAGGCTTGTAGGCAGGGTAGCTCTTTTTCAAGCCTTTCCCCTGCGACTGGAAACAGAACTGAAACATTTCCCAGCAATTTCCCAGACACTCTTCCAGGTCTCCTCAATGAGCCCCTGTGTGAAGAACCCACTTCCTACTGTGGCAGAATCCTGTTTTAGTGTAGTGTCTTTAGGGCCTCTATACTAGGAGACTTGCTCTAACTAGAAAACTAAAAATGTTGTTTTTTACCCCTATTACCGGGCTAGGAACCCTGGAGATCCCCTAAACGTGGGCCCATTTAAGATATGAGGAAAAGATCCAGGTCCCAAATATTCATAACTTTTCCCCAGCCCTGTTGTTGGGCCGGAAAAGAGAAGGTCTTACTCTATTAAGTCATGCCCTAAAGGGTTGACCTTTCCAGTCCCTTTGGAAACCATGAACCAGCCAATCACCATCTAGATGATTTGCAACATGGAATAAATTACTTGGAATTGGTTACGTAATTATGGCCTGTAAGAGGAAGCAGCCCCTTGCCTCTCTGTAGGGGCCATGATTTAGTATGAAAAGTCTAGCATACCTAAGGGTGCTTGTAACAGGGGAGTTATCCCTGTTCAGGTAATGTGCCTCTAATCCAGCAGTGTGGTGGTTAACTGCTGGTAGTCAATTAACAAACACCACCTGCCTGATTAGATTGCTTAGAAAAGCCTGTCTTTTGAGACAGGAAGGGAGATTGTCCCTTAGTCTCACAACTTGTGAGACTGACATGGGGAAACGCGTCTTGTGTCTACCAGAAGAGGCTGCTTGCAAGACACAGGGGAAACTTCTAAACCTGAATGCTGACAAACCCTGAAGGAAAGGTAGCAACCAGGAACAGAGAAGATGTTCCCTCCAAACCACACGGAACAGTTAAGACTTTCATTTATAAGACTTTTTATATCTGCTCATTTCATGATATATGTTTGGGGCTAGGAGACATGCTTATCTAAAGGGAGTTGTGGACTGCATAGTATTTCACTAGAAATACTCCCAAGTGAATAGAAACTTTGTTTACCCCTTGTTTGGATGGTTTCCTGATATTAAGGAAACAGGCGGAATAAAAGCCTTATTTCATTTCGCCATAACCAGTCTCCCTTGCATACCTCTGTGAGCGTCCGCCTACAGTGCTACACAAGTAAACATTTTGTTGTATTGCAAATGTGCTCTCACACATAAAATATAGTAAAAGACAAAAGGAATACTGACTTGGAAATGAAAAGATCAGTGGTCAACATGTATTTTTCTCCTAGTGGAGGTTTTCTCATTCTTTGAGGTGTTTTTCAAACTTAAAAGTTAGCCAAGATTATTAAAACAACAACAAAACTAATCAAAGATGAGGCTTTCTCAGGTTTTCAGCTCCAATTTTGCTTGGATTAAAACATTTTATACTAAATTCGATTCGAACTCCCGAACTTCAACTTTTGTGAAGTTCTGATTTCGACCCGCACATCCGTAATACTGAGTGCTTTCTGCAGTATACCCAGGGCCACCAACAGGGGGGGGGCGGGCAGCCAGGGCTGCCGTCCCGGGCCCGGTGTGGTTAGGGGGCCCGGTTTCCTGTTTGCGTTAATTCTCTGTGGGGGCCCAGAGATGCAGCAGGAAGATCGCAGAGGGGAAATCCCTTCCTATGCAGAGCCTATGCAGAGCCTCTGTAGGTGGGCGGGGGCTAGGTCAGTGGGCAGAGCCTCAAGTAGAGCAGCATGGGGCTGCAGCCTGAGTGACAGACTGGGAAAGGTGAGAGGGAGGGAAGGGTTAAATCAGAAGTGGGAAATAGACATGAAAGGGAAGTAGACAGAAAGGAAAAGCAAAAGAGAAAATGAAGTACAAGAAAGAAATACATAAGAGGGGAGAAAAGAGAGACAAGGGGGAAAGAGGAAGGAAAAGAGAAAAGGATGCTGGGAAAAGAAACATCAGATTGTTAAAGAGAGGATGACAGGGGGAAAAATGGGGGGGGGAAAGAAAGATGGAGGATTAAATAAAGAGAATGGCATGTGTGAGAAAAAAGAAGGGAAGAAAAAAGACATGAGGGGGAAAGAAGATAAATACACGAGGGGAGAACAGTGGGAAAGAATGAGATGAACAGTGTAAGAAGAGAAAAATATGCAGGTGGGGGGGAAGAGGAGAGAGAGACATGCTTGGAGGGGCGAGGGAGAGAGAGAAATGCTGGGGGGGGGGGAGAGAGGGACATGCAAGGTGGGAGGAGAGAAAAAGATGTGCTGGGTGGGGAGAAGAGGGAGAAATGCTGTGGGGAAAGGAGAAAAATACACGCTGGGAGTGTGGGGGAAAAGGAAGGGAAATACATGAGAGAGTAGAGACACAGAAGTGGAAAAGATGGAGTGATAAAAAAGGTGTGAAAGAGAGACACTAGAGGGAAAAGGAGAGAGAAAGACATGAGGGGGAGGGAGGAACAAAGAGACATGATGGGGCAAAGTAGACAAATGTGATTATGTTGTAACATTTGAAGAGGCCCCATTCTTCAAGTCTGTCCTGGGCCCCAAATATTATGTTGGTGACCCTGAGTATACTTGTGAACTGCTGATATTTTCTTGTCCCTTTCTCTGGTGTATTTTTGGACTGGCTGTCTAAGTTTATATCTCACAGATATAAACTGTATATACTGTAAATTTATTTATTTAGTTACAAAATATTTTACCAGGAAGTAATACATTGAGAGTTACCTCTCGTTTTCAAGTATGTCCTGGGCACAGAGTAAAACAAATAATACATGGTTACAAGTACAGTTACATAAATGAACAGGGTATACATTATATACAAGACATTGCGTGCACAGTTAAAGAAAATATATATTATGAGCGTATGAAACAGTTACAGACCAGGTTAAAATGTGAGACAGCCTTAGATTTGAAAGAATTTAAACTGGTGGTGGATGTGAGAGTCTCTGGTAGGTTGTTCCAGTTTTGGGGTGCACGGTAGGAGAAGGAGGAACGTCCGGATACTTTGTTGAGCCTTGGGACCATGAACAGTCTTTTGGAGTCTGATCTCAGGTGATAAGTGCTGCAAGTGGTAGGGGTGAGGAGCTTGTTCAGGTAGCTGGGTAGCTTGCCCATGAAGAATTTAAAGGCAAGACAGGAAAGGTGAACTTTGCGCCTAGACTCTAGTGTTGACTCTAGTTCTTTGAGCATTTCGCAGTGATGTGTGTTGTAGTTGCATTGGAGAACAAAACGACAAATTGAATTGTAGAGGGTGTCAAGTTTGCTAAGGTGGGTTTGAGGTGCCGAGCCATATACTATGTCTCCATAGTCAATAATTGGCATTAGCATCTGCTGTGCGATACGCTTTCTGACCAGGAGACTTAGGGAGGATTTGTTCCTGTAAAGTACCCCTAGTTTGGCGTAGGTCTTGGTTGTCAGGGTATCAATGTGCATCCCGAATGTTAAGTGGGAGTCAAACCATAAGCCCAGGTATTTAAAACTAGTGACAAGTGTTAGGGTGGTGTTAGCGTTGGTTCTAATCAGGAGCTCAGTCACTGGAAGCTTTACAAATTTAGTCTTGGTCCCAAATACCATTGTTACAGTCTTGTCAGTGTTTAAAAACAGTTTGTTTTGAGAAATCCAGTATTTGAGTCTCAAAAAGTCAGGCTGAAGTATGTGTTGAAGGTCAGAGAAGCTATGGCTGTGTGCATATAGGATTGTGTCATCTGCATACATGTCTATTAAGGCTTCCTTACAAGCTGTGGGAAGATCATTAATGAACACTGAGAAGAGTAGGGGCCCCAGAACAGAGCCTTGCGGGACACCACAGGTGATTTCCAGGGGGTTGGAGTTAGATCCTGAGATGGACACATGTTGGGATCTTCCTGATAGGTAGGACTGAAACCAGTTTAAAGCATGCTTCTCTATTCCAGAGCTCTGGAGTTTGTTAAGCAGGATAGCATGATCAACTGTGTCAAAAGCCTTTGCAAAATCTAGGAATACTGCACCAGTGAGTTGTCCCCGTTCCATTCCACACTGGATTTCATTGCAAACTTTTAGCAGGGTAGTTACGGTGGAGTGTTTTGGGCGAAAGCCAGATTGTAATTGGCTAGGGAAATTTGCTTTGGTATAGAAATCGCTTAGTTGGGAGTGGACACATTTTTCCATGACTTTGGATAGAATTGGGAGAAGTGAGATTGGCCTGTAGTTTGAGACAGTGTTTTTGTCTCCACTTTTGAAGATTGGGACAACTCTGGCAGTTTTCCAGGTCTTAGGCCTTGCTCACGAGAGCCCTCCCCGCAATGGCGCCGGGGACCGCTGCGAGGGGGGGGCGCAGCGCTCGCGCTACTCCTGCTCTCAATAGAATTGAGAGCAGGAACTCGCGTCGAGCGGCTAGGCACGCCCCCCGGCGGTTCAGCCAATGAGTGCGAACCTGCCGGGTGACGTCATGGCCGTGCCCCCGTCACTCCTCCGCCACGCCCCCCCCGGTCTCTGCTCCTGCAGTGAGCTGCAGACCGGGGAATCGCCGGAACGCGCAGCCAAAAGCGCGGGCGCGCATTACAGCGCCGTGACCGGGGCCTTAGCCTAAGGGATATGGCCTGCAGACAGGATAGAGTTGACTATGGAAGCAATTGGTTTGGCAATGGCTGGGGCACCAAGTCGTAGGAACCTAAATTGTAGTAAGTCAGATTGTAGTAAATAGGAAGCAGGCACTCTATTTTCAATAAATAGAGGATTTATGTATGTGAACATTTTGGTCCAAATTTGGACTTTGATCAAAGTGAAGCAAAGTGGCAGAGCAGCAGACGTGTGTATACCCAAAATTCATAATGCCGACATTGATAGATTGGCACCAAAATCAACAATGCAGTTGCCAAGAAACCTGTAAGTAAAACACAGTGACAACCAAGTGAGAGAAAAAGTGTATAAACCAAAAACATTGTTTTGACTCCAATCTGCTACCATTTTGGAGCCAGTGATTTGGGGTATTTACAGTATGTCTGTTACTATGATTCTTGTAGTCTGAGCAAAGGACTTAAATGGGACAGAATAGTTATCTTTGTCTAATAAATCCACTATTCATTGGAGTTGAGAGTGGCTGCTTACAATTAACAGTATTGACAGATCTCCTTTTCAGTGAAATGGATGGACTTGAATTATTTAGTATTCATATCTTAACCCTGTTCACTAGTACTTAGTGTATCTTCAGCATTCTTTCCTCTGCAAAGCATGCATGGGCTCTTAATAAATTGGCCCCTAACAAAAGCAGCATTTCACCTTACCACAACCACCCTTTCATCTCTACAGCTCTCTCTCCTCTCTCCTCTCTCTCCTTAAACTCTTTTCCCTCACACTCAGTATTACTCCAAGCACCATCTCTCCTCGCCTTTCAAACAAACCTGAAAACCCACATCTTAAATGAAGTTCTCCAATAGCCTGGACTCATGGCTACTGTCCCAAAGTCATTACTGCCCAGCACTGCCATCTACTGCACTTATTCCCTCACCTACTGTCTCTGTACGTCTCCCAACGTACCACTTAGATTGTAAATATATGTATATAATATATATATATAAAAATATATGTACTGTATGTATGTGTATATATATATATATAAATATATATATATATATATATATATATATATATATATATATATGCAAATACAACTGTATGCTCATCTGCATGTCTTAGGCAGGTCTGCAACCCCGCCTTTCCCCATTATCACCCAGCATACAGCACTTCCACTGCAGCAAGGGATTCTGGGAAATGACATGCAAATGAGCACACAGTGTCACTTTTTGCCTCAAAAACAATAAAAATGGTTAAAAATGGTTAAAAATGGTTTTTGAGGCAAAAAGTGACACTGTGTGCTCATTTGCATGTCATTACCCAGAATCCCTTGCTGCAGTGGAAGTGCTGTATGCTGGGTGATAATGGGGAAAGGCGGGGTAGCAGACCTGCCTAAGACATGCAGATGAGCATACAGTTGTATTTGCATATTTGCTTTCCTGTGGAGGGTTTTTGTCACTTTTTTTCTCACCATAACTTGGCTCGGTATTATGGTATAGCCTATCCCATAGCCTCTTTGCATACCCAGTTAAAATCAACCCCACACTGATGAGACCCATTAAGGTCAAAACAGCTGTCTGTGGGTGGGTTTCTGGGTATGCACCTTAACCCTGGCTGTGCTCAAAGCTGTGACCATGCAGCAAGATTAATCCTATAGGGAACCATGTTAAAAATGGTTTTTGAGGCAAAAAGTGACACTGTGTGCTCATTTGCATGTCATTTCCCAGAATCCCTTGCTGCAGTGGAAGTGCTGTATGCTGGGTGATAATGGGGAAAGGCGGGGTAGCAGACCTGCCTAAGACATGCAGATGAGCATACAGTTGTATTTGCATATTTGCTTTCCTGTGGAGGGTTTTTGTCACTTTTTTTACTCACCATAACTTGGCTTGGTATTATGGTATATATATATATATATATATTGTATGGTCTATATATATATATATATATATATATATATATATATATATATATATATATATAGACATATAGACCATACGATACCGGTTGCAACATGACATCAAGGGACATCACGCAGATAAGTAAATCATAAATTTTCTATATTTGATAGAAGACACAAAAAACGACGTTTCGGTCCCCCAGTGGGACTTTTCTCCGCCACTGGGGGACCGAAACGTCGTTTTTGTGTCTTCTATCAAATATAGAAAATTTATGATTTACTTACCAGCGTGCTGTCCCTTGATGTCGTGTTGCAACCGGTATCGTATGGTCTGTTATTGCTTTATAGGATAAGCACCAAAACGTATTTACTTGCAAATGGTGTGCCGGCTGTGCATTGGATTATATATATATATATATATATATATATATATATATATATATATATATATATAACCCCTTCACGACCGTAGCGGTTAATACCGCTATGGTCATGAAGGGGTTAAGCCCTCCCGCTACCCACCCGCAAGCCCTAAACAAACCACCGTTGGGTCTAGTACCCACTTCACCCACCCCCGCTACCCACAATAAAAATAATAATAAAATATATATATATGTGCAAATACAACTGTATGCTCATCTGCATGTCTTAGGCAGGTCTGCAACCCCGCCTTTCCCCATTATCACCCAGCATACAGCACTTCCACTGCAGCAAGGGATTCTGGGAAATGACATGCAAATGAGCACACAGTGTCACTTTTTGCCTCAAAAACCATTTTAACATGGTTCCCTATAGGCTTAAGCTTGCTGCATGGTCACAGCTTTGAGCACAGCCAGGGTTAAGGTGCATACCCAGAAAACCACCCACAGACAGCTGTTTCGACTTTAATGGGTCTCATCAGTGTGGGGTTGATTTTAACTGGGTATGCAAAGAGGCTATGGGATAGGCTATACCATAATACTGAGTTAAGTTATGGTGAGTAAAAAAAGTGACAAAAACCCTCCACAGGAAAGAAAATATGCAAATACAACTGTATGCTCATCTGCATGTCTTAGGCAGGTCTGCAACCCCGCCTTTCCCCATTATCACCCAGCATACAGCACTTCCACTGCAGCAAGGGATTCTGGGAAATAACATGCAAATGAGCACACAGTGTCACTTTATGCCTCAAAAAACATTTTAACATGGTTCCCTATAGGCTTAAGCTTGCTGTATATATATATATATATATATATATATATATATATATATACAGTGTTCGACAAACCTATACATTTGCACGCCCCGGGCAAGTGGATTGAACATCATGGCGAGCTCCTATTGGCCCAAGCAGCACACGTGTGGTACTAGGTGGCGAGTAGATTTTTTTGTTCGGCGAGTAGATTTTTTGGTGATTTGTCGACCACTATATATATATATATATATATATATATATATATATATATATATATATATATATATATAATGGAAATACAACTGTATGCTCATTTGCATGTCTTAGGCAGGTCTATATATATATATATATATATATATATATATATATATATATATAATGTATGTATGTATGTTCTTCAGTATTAGGTGAACTCAGAATAATAAGACTCTTTGACACCAAAACAAAAGGACTTAGGGCCTCATGCAGTAAGCGGCGGAAAGGCATTTCTCGCCAAAAATGCCTACCCCTATTCAGTAAGGGGCGAAAATGTGGCGAGAATAAAAAAAAAACGCCAATGTGTTTGGCGGTTTTTTTTTCTGCCATTGGCGAGGCGAGAAGGCACTTTTCGCCTCAAATAGACATTTTTTCCGCCACGCTGTATTCTAGTAGTGGCGAGTAGCTTTGCGCCGCTATTCGCCACTCTGGAATGCCGTTTTTATGCCGAATCCGGCACGCCACAAAAAGTAGGCAAGTTGATGGTGAGAGGCTGCGGATGAGCGGTGGATCGGCACTTAGAAAAATTTCTGGCCTTTTTCCTGGCTGGGATTGATGCCAGGGTCTCTTGAGCTGATATCCTTAATACCAGCACCGGAGCCCCCCGGCATGCATCCGAGGCAGGAAAAATGCATTTAAAGGCCACTTCATTATCTTAGCGGCTAACCGCTAAGGCAATGAAGGGGTTAAGCCGCCGTGCCATGTTTATTGTGGCTAGCGGGGGTGGGTGAAGGGGGTATTTTGCCCTTGTTGTTTGTTAGGGCTTGCGGGGGGGTTGCGGGTGCGCTTAACCCCTTCACGACCGTAGCGGTTAATACCGCTATGGTCATGAAAGGGTTAAGCCCTCCCGCTACCCACCCGCAAGCCCTAAACAAACCACCATTGGGTCTAATACCCACTTCACCCACCCCCGCTAGCCACAATAAAAATAACAATAAAACACACACAACAGCCCCACACTAAATAAATAAATATATAAATATATATATATATATAAAAACACAAAAAAAACAGGCGCACTCATAGCGTAAAAAAGTATAACAATAAAGTTTATGGAATGAAGGATTTAAAAATACACACTCACAAACATAGCTGAATATAAAGCATTTTTGAGTAAAAACTCAGCCCGTCAGACGCAGGAACCCGGTATGCAGGATTTCGTTGTATAATCCCTGGTAAATCCTGCTGCAGTAGCCCCTCTGTGTCCTTGCAGGGACCGAAATGCACGAGGGACGCTGCCTCTCCCTTGCTCCGGCGTCACACAGTGAGTTTTCTGATCCAAATCTCGCGAGAACTCGGTGACGTCAGTGAGTTTCAACTGGAGTGCATTCGCAATGGAAAACGGGCTGGACAGCTGGGCGGCTGAATAAAATGCTACCAGCACAGCAAAAATATGCTGAAGCACATGAGTGGGGTATAATAACGTAAAAACTGGACAGTAACTACCACTGCACTCTCTACGCGTTTCGTCTCGAACGAGACTTCATCAGGAGTTGATGGCATAGGTAGTGGACGCAGTAATATAGTACGTTAGACCAATCATGGCATAGAAAACAGTTAATTACTAATAGGATACATGTGATCAGTACAAGGATGAAATTAACCCCTATGTATTCTGGAACATATTATAAAATAAGCTAGTTACATTAAACTAATACAAATATACAAAATGACCAAGCATATCAGTGCATGCAATATCATACACTTTAACAAATGAAATAACAAATGAAATGCATTTAAGTGTTAGATTTGTAGATATAACACAAGAGTTTAGTAGAATATCATTGACAGATGACTTATAAATTAAAGTATTATATAAAACAGATGCTAGTGAAAGGTAGCAATGACCTAAATATAAAGGAGAAGGTGAATTTCTACTAGATATATGAAGAGACAATTTTGGTACTAGAGAGACTCAGATGGATCAAGGTGCAAAAATAGCAAAAATAATGAGAAGATAACACACAAAGAAGAAGTAAGGGGAGGAGGGGAAAAAAAAGGGGGGGGGGAGGGAAAGGGGGAAGAAAGGATGGGGAGGAGGAGGGGGGGGAAAGGGGGCGGAGAAAGAAGGGCAGGGGCGTAGGGGAAGGGGGGGGGAGGGGGGAGGGGGGGGGAGGGAAGGGAAGGAAGGGGAGGGGGAGGGGTAAGGTAAGGGGGTGAAAGATGAATGGAAGGGAGTGTTGGAGGCAATTGAAAAAGGGGATGTGTGTGTGTGGAGAGGACACGTAGGGGAAAAGGGAAAGGGAGGGAGGGGGGGGGAAAGGGTGTTGTATATATATATATATATATATATATATATATATATATATATATATATATTACCCCAACAACCCATATACCCCCTAACATACAGTATAGTAATGGGCACAATTGCTATTATCCACAAATGGATAATAGTGAATGTGCCCATTTAAAATACATAAAGAACAATGAAAACATTAAATACATATAGCACTCACCTTTGTCCGGCTGCCACGATGAAGGCCATCCTCATCTTCATCCTGCCCATGCCCCATCCAATTCTGCAAAACAGAAACAAGAATAAAAACATCCCATGTAATGTCCCCTAACTCCTTAATCACCATAGCGGTTAGTAACCGCTACAGTCATTAAGGGATTAACCCACCCTCACCCACCACTCGGGACGCCTACATACCCTCCCACAATAACCCCCCACCCTGTGATGCCTAACCACCCTCACCCACTACCCACAAGGGAGGCCTACCCACATACCCTTGGGGCCAATACCCCCTCCCCCCACCCCAACTATACAGTACAATAATGTGCCAAATAACTATTATGCAGATAGGGATAATAGATTATTTGGCCATTATTAAACACATTAACTAGCATAGTAAAATAAAGAAACTTCTACTGACCTCATCAATAAGAAGGCCCAGTCAACAGCATAATCCTTGTAGTCCGTTGCCAAAATAATACATAGCCAATACATTGCAATTACATTCACATATCAATGAACCCCTTAATCACCTTATCGGATACTAACCGCAAAGGTAATGAAGGGGTTAAGCAACCCAGGCCCGATATCCACCTTCACACATTCCTTTGTACAGTGGCTTCATCATGCAAAATAAAAAAAATTAAAAATATACAATATATATATATATATATACATACAAATACAGCTGTATGCTCATCTGCATGTCTTAGGCAGGTCTGCAACCCTGCCTTTCCCCATTATCACCCAGCATACAGCACTTCCACTGCAGCAAGGGATTCTGGTAAATGACATGCAAATGAGCACACAGTGTCACTTTTTGCCTCAAAAACCATTTTTAACATGGTTCCCTATAGGCTTAAGCTTGCTGCATGGTCACAGCTTTGAGCACAGCCAGGGTTAAGGTGCATACCCAGAAAACCACCCACAGACAGCTGTTTCGACCTTGATGGGTCTCATCAGATATATATATATATATATATATATATATATATATATATATATATATATATATATATATATACATGATGAACCAATATACAAATAAATGTCTCAGGGTTAACAAAAACATGCTTAAATAAAAATACCACTTCTCTACAACATCCACAATGAAATACAATGCTAATTCCTAAACAAATCAAATGTAATCATCCAATCTAAAGCATGAAATGCCAATCAAAAGCCTCAAATGCCACTCAAAACATTGCATTTACATTGTATACATGATGCATAAAATCTAAGCAACATGTAGACGCTGCAAATCAATGTTAACAATGCAATATTCCAAAGAAAATAGCATTACATCAAACAAAGTATACTATGTCATCCAATAAAGTCACCATCAATCAATTTGCATACATTAATTACATCCCAAAACAATTAAAGGGGCCTGTATCTCAGGAAGCAGGGGGTCCCCGGACCTGAAACCAATGCGGTTCAGCTCCGGAGACCCCCTGCACATCTACAGTATGAATAAAAATGGTATATAAAATAATTTTTAATGTGCCGATGTTTGCGCAGAGAGAGCGGCGGATCTCTCTCTGCTGCAAACACATCTCGGCAGGGGACGGCTTCTCGGCAGCTTCTCACCAGGCAGCCGTCTCGCCACAGGTTACTCGCCATTTTATCAGGGATTCGGACCTTACAGCATACAGCGAATTTAACACGCCAAAAACATGGCTAGTTCAAAAACTGGCTAATGCTTTTTTTCACTGCTTAGTGCATAGACCCCTTAATGCGGATATGGAGTTTTCTCATACACTATCAGAATTGTTAGAAATCATCGTGCCTGTCGCTCTTCTTATCCACACCTTCTCCCCCCCCACAGCATCACCCACAGCATCCTCTCCCCCCCCATGCTGTTCCTTGTCACCCTTCCATGGCTTCGAACACTTTTTCACCCCACCTTATCTACAGTACATCTCTGTTGGTTTTTTTTGCTCTCCCTTGCACTGTTTTAGCCATATTCCTTTGTTAATCAGTATTGCCAACCTGAGGAAGAGAGGAGAACTCTTGAAAGCTTGTCCTATGACAAATTGTTCGTCCAAATAAAAAAAGGTATGACCTAATACTGAAGAACTCATTTATTCTGCACTATCGCAACTGGACTAACACGGCTATTTCCGTTATACACACACACACACACACACACACACACACACACACACACACACACACACACACACACACACACACACACACACACACACACACACACACACACACACACACACACACACACACACACACACACACACACACACACACACACACACACACACACACACTTTATTTTCTGTAACACTTATTTCTGTAGTTCTCCTGGATAGACTTTTGTCACAAACCTGCACAGCTGTATATATCTACAATTATGAAACTAATGTCAATAATGGTAGAGAGATGTTAAATGGTTGAATGTTTTCATTGTATTTTTAAGTGGAACTGCATGTGGAATCGCTTGTAATTTATTACAAACTGTCTTTTAAGGCACATTCCAGCTGTTATGCCATGTTATTGTACTCATGACATGCAATATGATCTGTTGAACACAGCATTTCACCCATGACATTTCAAACTTACATTAATAAGTCAGCAGTCAGTGTATCTACTCCAGTGGTGTTACAGGTGTATTTGATAAGCATATTCATGTATTTTGCATCTGAGTGAGGATGAGCTCTCTCGTAATTTCCCTTATCTTCCCTGGAATATAAATAACAGTATAAAGGCTGATGTTGGTGCCAGTTGCTCTACATCATTAGAGAGGCTACATTAATTTAGTTTGGTGTCTGTTTGTGAAAGAATAAATGCTCCAGCGTAATTTTTCAGCTGACAACTAATTATATCCAAACACTATTCTTTGAAATAAAAAGATACATGGTTTATTTCATAATGCAAATTTTTTTTTTAAAAAATCGTTAAAGGTCGCTGACACCCCGATGACGTCAGCCAGTTTTTTTCGTGGAGCTTGAGGACGGAGCGTGAGGCATCCCCACTAACTCATGAGCTACATCTCGGATATGGGTGATATGTAGCGCACTATAGACACATTGCACACTCATCAGAGTACTATGCCCTAACTATGAGGAGTATACACTCTAGGGACATACAGATGCAAGCTGTCTAGTGACGCAGATTAGACGGTCCTTATGATACACAGGCTAGTGCATAAAGGATAATCAGCTGGATACATCCAAAACCCTATGGCACACTGCTGATTTACTCTATACAGACTTATACTGTTAAGTTCTATATATGCAGTAGCACCCACATATGGGACCGCCGTGATAGTATATCGAATACTTTACCTGTTGTATACCCATACACCCTCACTGGGTTTGCCGACCTGCTCCGTCGCTGCTATCTTTAGAGATTTTAAGATTACTTTTAAATTAGTTCAAATAGTCTTCAATTAGATGTGTACTTATATAGTATTTAATAAATAATTTTTTGTTTTGTGTTTTAAACCTCCTGGTACCCATATGGTTTAATATATATCTATACTCAGAGTTATAATTTAGTTGAGTGCAAACTTATGGGATTTCTTTTTGTTGGTCATCTCTGACCAATCCTATCCACTAAATACAAACAACCTGACAATAAATTTGAGTCTGCTGCTTGTCAAGTTGATGGCTCAACATCAGTAGAAGGAACATGTGAAGAAAAAAGATAGTGCACGACTCACAGTGTAAATGTAATTATAATACCATTTAAATTAAAGTTGATAAATGCACGTACAGGAATGAATATCAAAAAAGTAGGGCATGTTGGGGTACATGTTACCACTCAATGGAACAGCTGCTTCACCGCTCAGCTAATGTACCCCAGAAACCTGATCCTCTGTGTCCACTACCATCGGCAGACGACTCTGCCCTCCTGTTTACCAGCAGGTATCATGCACCCCATACGTAGTAATGACTAACTCTCCCACCGGGTGGGGGAAACACCGTTACAATTGTATTATTAATTGTGTACTAAATTATTTTCAGATTACTATATAAAATATGCTTTATTTAATGTATTTAGTATTTTTGGCAGTTGGAGCAAGAATATTGATTTACTTGCTCAGCCATTTAATATAAGGCGCCCTATTTCAGCACACAAGAGGTGCATCAGTCACATTTGCTGGTTTGGAGGCTTGTCTGACCATGTGTATCCTGATTGGACAGAGAAGGATACTTATGCAGACCAACCAGTGCTTAGGAAACTAACTGCTGATGAAGCGAGAGCGAATCATGTAGAGTTGGAGTGGAGCACCTGCTGGGAGTTTGTGTGTCAGCGTCACCGCCATCACGTCGGCTGTATCGATTTGACGGGAGGAGAGGCAGCTACACAGAGTGTTTGGGGGACAGACTGTGCACCATTTCCCCAATCAAAGCAACAGACACCATCTCAGAGACCCCCAGAATGTCAGCAAGACCTGACCCGCCCCTCGACCGGCACCCGCTTTTTGTACAATGCCCGTTTGTGAGGTTTTTAATATGAGTGTGATTTAGACTTCTGTCTATACTGCCAATACACTGTTCTACAACCTACATTATCCTACAATCATTTCTCTTATCCCCATGTGACTGCAAAACTGTGTTCAAGAGGCGTCACACTAGGAGTCCACACCTGTGATTGAAGAAATCAACCATGTCCTGTGAGATCTAACCTTCGTTTTGTTTTTTTTTGCACTTTTTTTATGCACAGCACTTTTAGTACTGTTTATCTGCGTTCCTCTGTCAGCGCTCCCCTGTTTCTCTGTTTTCTATTGGTAAAAGGGCAAACATTTTTGCATAAAAATCTTTATGAACACTTTGTGCTAATATCTGAATTTCTTGAAAAATGTGAATGAGACATTTGTATATCTCTGTTAACTATATAATATTTTTGTATTGCGGATTAGAGTTATTGACAGCCAATAAGGATTTGTGAACTTGTAATATCCTTAACGTTAGCACCGTTTCCCAAAATGACTTTGGAGTATTGTGGGAGAGGGAGTATGTGGTATGATACCTTTTAATTGGACCAACAAGTAGTTAAAATGTTACAAGCTTTCAAACCTCTCAGGGTCCTTCAGTGAGTATGGAGGAAATACAGAAACGTAATATTATATACAGTGGGTATTGTGTAAGCAGATCCTATTTTGGTTATTGTTTAAGCAGATCCTATTAGCAAATCCATTTTTCATCTCAGTGGAATTTCAGTTCACCCCTTCACTGCCGGGAAGTGCTTGAAAGCACTTCAGAACCAATCGTCTAATGAGTAGATGGGTTTGTATCCAATGTTAGATGTTAGGAATTATCTGAAATGTAGATGACTAATTTGAGAATACTGTCAATACAGACATTCTTTTGTTCTGGAGAAGATCTTGACATTTACTGTACTGCACTCACCCTCTCCTCTATGGTTTGTTTTCCAGATCTATTCAAGCCCAACATTATTTCATCAAAATTGTCCTGCATATATGTTTAGTAGGTAATAATCTCTGATGATAAAGGAAACAATGCATCTATTTATTTTTTCCGCAAGACTCATTAAATCTTTATTAGTTTTAAGAGCTGGTTTAATGCATCTCTTCTGTTGCTGTACAGAGAGCACTGTTCTCGGTTATTAGTCAAGTGCCCCTCTCGTCATATCTTGCTACGTATTCAGAGACCAAAGATAATTCTTGAATAACTCATGTCTTAGATGGTTGGCTCCATTTTAGGATAATTTAAAAATATAATTCTAGGAGCAAAACAACATTAACATAAGCTTTTAGTTTCAGAAGCATTATACATATGACATATATTAATATTACCATTCTAACTTATAAAGGATATAGGAACTGAAAAAAGCAACAAAGGAACACAATGCAGCATTATAAAAATAAATATATAACATTATTTATTTAAAGCATAAAAATACAAAATCAACACATGAACCTTCTCATATCAAAACAATGTCATACGTAAAGATGGCTAAACGTGCCAAAATCCAATTAGTGGATTTTCTGGAATTGTTTTACCAAACTCTGATCCACACATGGAAATCCAAAGGCAGATTGGGCACTAAAAAAATCCATCCTGATACATCAGCATCCCCAGTCGTATCCATTCAGGACTTATTTCATGGAATCTGCTATCAAATTTCCTCTGAAATCTGATTCCGGACTTTTACTGGAGGGGGTGGTGTGGTGAGTTGAGAGAGAGGGGGTAAGAGAGAGAGACCTATTTTACTATTGGCATATCTCTCAGGTGTTCTTTTGTGCACAAGGAACATTGAACTGGAATCAGGAAGTAGAAGTGGTCTGCTTTAAAAGCAGGATCTGTTTGCTGGGCATGGTTTTCTGCTTACTGCTTAATCAGCCATTTTGTTTGCTGGACCTGCATCTCTTTTTGCTGGGCCTGTTGCTCAGCTTGTTTCTCTGCTAGCTGAACCTGTTTCTCCAGGAACTGAGAGAACATTTTCTCAATTTTTTTTAAAATTTAAGTGTGTGGCCCTTCAGGGGCCGTCTCAATCCCACTTCTGGTACCATCTGTGGCAGGACGGCCTATAGCCAAGGTCAGACAATAGTCCACATGTGTATTTTCAGGTTTAGAGCAAATGTTGAATGGCTTTATTGAGAGAAAATAGCATAACTAAACATATGGGCACACTGTCCCTTTAAGGCATAAACAAAACATTGCATAATAAAACCTGCTCCACATTGGGAGAACTTACTAACACTCCAGCGTATCTATCAGACTGGCTTGCTAATCCATTTACCAAGCCGTTAACATATATTAAAAAATTCCAAAACAATAGGAACAGTTCTTACTGTGGTTTAGAGAGGTATTTGTGAAACCATCTACATAGCAGCTTATCTAGGATACAGTAGCTCTGAGACACCCATTGATTACCAGCAATGACTTCCTTATATCTCATGCTGGTTGTCAGGTGTGTTGGCTCCCTTCTGATTACTCAACCATTCCTCCTGGGTTAACCCTCTGAGTGCTGGATGAAGCACTCAGACGTATGTCTCCCAGGCATAACTGTTAGTGGCTGACTTCACCTTGTCACAGGACCCTTTTAAATTCAAGGGCCACTTCTCATCATACTTCTGACACCATATGTAAGAGATGTGTGCAGAGGTACGCAATGGAGACCGTTTTAAGGTGAAATTAAAATGAGGCTTTATTACACCTGTTTCTTTAACATGGCAAAAACATTCAAAATAAAATAAAGGCCTACTCCACTTTGGAGAATATCTACACCTTTACTTTGTCCCTCTCTAGCCAGGTGGGTAGCTAAGCTAGTTACCACCCCCAAACATATATACACATAGATATACAACAGTCCAAGAAGAAAGTCTCTTATCTGTTTGTTGTAGCTGTAGGGGAAGGCCCCTCTGCTCTCCTGGGTCAGCACCCTTGTGTGCTATGGCAATGTATGTGTCCAGGTATAGAGGTCTGGTCCCCTGTCTTTCTATCAGCATACAGTCCTTCTGCAGCTCAAGACATCTGTTCCTCTGGTCAGCCCTGGTTGTGGGCTAAGGAAATGTCTGCAGTCTTTCTTTTCCTTATTTCAGCTCCCTTGTGAGCTAAGGAATCTCTGCAGTCTTTTTCCTTAGTCAGCTCCCTTTGAGCTAAGGAATCTTATTCCTGTTTCTCAGAATAGGTTTTTTCTAACAGTCTTAATTAGCCAGGTGGTGTCTGGTTGATTGCTTGTGCAATTAACAGCACACTGTTGGATTTAGAGACAGTTTTTCTTAACAGTGATAAGTCCCTGTTACAAGTTTCAGGTGGCTACGGTCCAGGTGGCTAAGGAGAGATGCCAGACTGCAACATACGGGCAATAGGCTACGCAAACCTGGAAGTAGCAGATCAGCGCCGAGGCACCAGCTTATACCAGCATGCTGGATCTCAATCCCTCGTGCACAATATTGTCTCCTAGCTCCCAAGTCAGCAACAAGGCAGCACGGACAATCATTTAACAAATACACTGAACTACAGACTTCTTATATGTGAGTTGCTACTTGCTTTATTTTTTCTGTATATTATATTTTATCTTCACCTTTTGGTGCGCCCTGTGTCTCTTTTCTTCTATGGTTGTTCCGCCTACAGAGTCTATCCTCGGTGGATCTTTGTGGAGGAGTCGAACGCTTCCCACACTGGAGCTGCAAGAAGGGGGGAGTTGATCTATATCAGACTTTTAGGAAGCATGAGCGCGGACCAAAACTTTTCTGCTTACACATATAGCACTTGAAAAATCCAAATGGTTTCTTAAGCCACCCTTCCTGGGGTATAGCAGTCTTAAAAAGACTGGGCGCTAATTTCTCCTTAAGATTCGGATCTTCCTTAAAAATTACTCTTGGCTTCTCACCAATGGCCTTACCCAAAATGCGGTCTTCCCTCAAAAAATGCCAGTGCCTATAAAATACATTTTATATTCCCCCAGCCTTCCTGTTGTATTTAGTTATGATGGCCGTCTGAAAGTCATTACCAAAGTTGTTATCACCATTTGGAATGAGGAGCTTGTCTCTTTTTATAGAGTTGGTTCTTTGAATAGCAGACTCAATAACTTTTGAGACATAATTCATTTCCAGGAACCTTTGTTTCAATAGTCCTGCCTGATCATGATATACTTTGTCTTTCGAGCAGTTACTTTTAATGTGTTTAAGGCTGCGTTCATAGTACTGGCTACAGCGATGCCTACAGCTACCAGCGGCAAAGCAACTCAATGGAGTAAGTAGCGACCGGCCATAGTGGGCGTGACGGCGATGTGTGACGTCACAGCTACCAAAATCACTGTAGTCAAAAGAATTTGATATTTATAGAGACAGCCGCACCACGTGACTGGCAGCAGCCAATCACATTGCCCCTTGCCGCCAACGACATCGCACGCAAGAGTGCAACTTTCGCGACAGCGACGTGTAATGTCATGGGTTGACAAGACTCCCTTGCTGCAGTGGGAGCACTGTATGCTTGGTGATAATGGTTGAAAGGCAGGGTTGCAGACCTGTCTAAGACATGTGAATGTGCTTACAAGTGATATTCTTTATTGGCTATATGCTAACGGTCTAGCCAGATCATTGAATACCTAAAAGAAAAAGAAGACAAAAAGGGAGAAGTCACTCACATGACAACGTTTTGGACGTCGTGACGCATTGATGCATTGACGTGATCACGCTATTTGGAGCTGTCTGGGGGTCGTGGACTAGGTGTGCGATTTTTGGGACAGTGTACACTTCCGTGTGCTGGGTTGCGCTGGACAAGGCGCTCTGTGTTGGGCGATCTCTGTACCAGCTAATTACGATTGCGGAGTGTGGAACAGGCGGAGGTCATTCTACAACACCGTATAGGAATGTCAGCCTTTTGGAACCCCCACCACCATTGCTGACACGGAATGGACTCCTATGCATACCATCTGCCCGCCTTATCACGGATGAGTATCTGTTTACTGACACCTATCACCATAGTACTCCATACACGTATTTGACAAGCTGATTCGTTCTCCAGCTGTCCTAAACAGCACACAGATTGTCTCCCGTGAATATTTTTTAACAATAGATGTGAGTGCAAGTCATATATATATAGGTGCAGGTGCAGCTAATAGGCCTGGTTTGATTGAACAAGTGTTTTAAGGCAGACACAGGAAGCTGCCATACTGAGAGTGAGAGACTGACTGCTGTCCCAAAGAGAAGGGGACAGAGAAAAGTTCTCCTCAGCTGTGGAAGATGGCACAGCCCCCTAGGCCAACTGGATGATGGTCACGGAACCTGCTAGGACTACCTGGGTTGTAAATCCAAAGTACATGGAAGGACAAGAGACCGTGCTGAAGCAGGGATGTCCTCTATCCTTAACATTGGACTTAAAGAGGAGAGATTCTCTGAGCTCTCGTGGGGCCAAGCCCCTCTAGGAAGGGAGGCCGTGCTGAAGCGGGGACGTCTGCTCCAAACCCTGGACTAACAGATAAGCGAAACCCTTTATTGCTGTGTACAGAGACTTTATATGTTCAGCCATAATAGTACCTATTTCAGGGTGGGAACCAGCTGGCCATCCAGTTATCTTCCAAAAAAGACCAGAGGAGCGCAGCTGTTTGATAGAGATGGGCGGAACTGTCAAAATCTGTTTCCTGGGCTTTCCCTGCAAAATCTGTTCCGCTGTATAAAATACTGTGAAGGATTGTTCCGGTTTCAATCTGTGCGGATGAATCCAAAACCGCCAAGAATCCAATCTTGGGAGTGGGACTCGGGCCTCCGGACCCGCGCACAGATGCAGGCCCGACTTTCTGCCAGGCCGAATTTCCTGTGCCAGGTAAACCCTGGTATTAACAGGCTTGCCTGTAGTTGGTATGGGGTTTTTCCCTTCACCTTTGGTACTGCACTTGAGTGACAGCAGGGTGTGGTACATCCTGTTGTAGCTGGGACAACGGGGTGCCTGCCTTCTGGCTGTACTTAAGGGCAGAACCGCCCTAAATTTGGAGGTTGTTCCATCCCACTTGAGGGAGGAAGGTAACACGACTGGGGGCCTGAGATTGGGGCCTACCCATGTGCTCTTCCCTGGTGGGAGGAGTGAGTGGGGACCAATACCTCTGCCTTTGCTAGGGAGGTGGGGAAGAGCTAGGACGGCTGTGTGTGCCATAGGCCTTTAGTGACGGTCCAGGGACCATCTCCAGTGAGAGCTGATCTAAGGAGACTGTATCCGGCAGAAGACTGCTGCGTAGCTGTTGTGTTACTGCAAAGTGTGTAGTAATAAACCGTTCCTGTTTGCAATATACCTCCAGCCTGGTGTGTGATCTAACTGGGGGGAGAGGTACAAGTTCTACCGTGGGAGATCATCTCCATATCCATGTAGCCTACGGCAGATGGAGGCGCTGCACTGCTAAGTATTATGTGTGGTATGGACTCCAGAAGCCTGATCCTGGTATGCACCACATACACCCTGTAATGGCACCTATCTGCGATTGGACACACACCGATATTATATATATATATATATATATATATATATATGCAGAAGAGTGACCTAGGCGCAAATAAGACAGGGAAGAGAAGAAACACAAAAAGAAATCATAGGGCAGTATATCTGGTTATAATCAGACTATATTAAGGTAAGGGATGCGCTTACACAGGTAAATTAATTCAAAGCCTTTAATCCTCTATGGGACTCACGAACACAGCTACTGCAGCTCTTCTCCTTGGCCTCTGGATCTTCTGAATGCTTGTCCACGGGACTCAGCAGCGGCTGCAGCAATCACGGATGATCTTTAAAACCACTTTCCTATTCTGTGAGTGAATTTCGGGCAGTAGAGAATGATTTTGCGAGTCTCTCACACTCGTGTATAGAGGCGCCGATTACCAGTCCTCCTCGCATCCACGATTACGTCCGTATCACGTGGTGTGCCGCGGTATGACGCGGCTCGGCTCTCGCGGGATTTGGCGTCTGTCAGTGCAGGAAATCACTGCCGTAGCTCCGTGAGACTGTCTCTCTGCTTGGTGCCTCGGCGTGTCTCTTTCTGCTCCAAAAACGCTGGCCCTACGCGTTTCTCCACTTGGGCTTCGACGCGAGGAGGACTGGTAATCGGCGCCTCTATACACGAGTGTGAGAGACTCGCAAAATCACTCTCTACTGCCCGAAATTCACTCACAGAATAGGAAAGTGGTTTTAAAGATCATCCGTGATTGCTGCAGCCGCTGCTGAGTCCCGTGGACAAGCATTCAGAAGATCCAGAGGCCAAGGAGAAGAGCTGCAGTAGCTGTGTTCGTGAGTCCCATAGAGGATTAAAGGCTTTGAATTAATTTACCTGTGTAAGCGCATCCCTTACCTTAATATAGTCTGATTATAACCAGATATACTGCCCTATGATTTCTTTTTGTGTTTCTTCTCTTCCCTGTCTTATTTGCGCCTAGGTCACTCTTCTGCAAATCTTCAAGGCGGCGATTGTGGAGCCGCAGACCTAATCCGGCTGCAGATTGTAGGGATAGTTGTATTCCAGGGTATGTACCTCATTTAGAGATTGCATTGGCTTAATAGGTGGTGTGTATATTATCCTCCGCTTAAACATATTGTTTAGATTTGCGCTGTATGTTTCTTGTCTATATATATATATATATATATATATATATATATATATATATATATATATATATATATAGTCAGATAAGGCAGTTGGCACTCCAATAGGTGCTGGTAAGCCACAGGTGCACGTCCCATATAGAGAATGTAGTTATACGTTACCGTTCCAAGGATTGGTAAACAAGAGACAGCACTCAAAGTTGAAAATCAAAGTGTATTAGTGAAAGCAAAAATACATCCAGAAACCCAACGTTTCGGTCCTACAGAATGGGACCTTCCTCAGGGGGATCCCCCTGAGGAAGGTCCCATTCTGTAGGACCGAAACGTTGGGTTTCTGGATGTATTTTTGCTTTCACTAATACACTTTGATTTTCAACTTTGAGTGCTGTCTCTTGTTTACCAATCCTTGGAACGGTAACGTATAACTATATATATATATATATATATATATATATATATATATATATATATATATATATATATATAATATTTTGGACAAAGATCTATATGGAAAAAAGAACAAACCTATTTTTTTTTTCATATCTCGTTTTGTGATGTGGTTCATCACTTTTTGAAGTTGCTTCAAAGTTTCCTTTCACTATAAGTCAATCTGTTCTGAACTTATGTATATTGATCCACACCTCACACCATTGAAACGGGTTTGCACATTCTATTCTATTTTACTGCAGGTGGTTGTTGTATTTATATAATATATGTTAATTGTCTTACGCGTATAATATTTTGTTCACACTTATTTAATTCTATTATCACTTATCTTTCACACACCCTCACACTATATATTTTGAATGTTGGGTTTTTAGCGCTACCCTACTTTTTCTTTTAGTTCTCAACCTCTCTATCTAAAAAAGAAAAAGGGAGAGCGCACACTACATAGTGTAAAAAATAGTTTTAATCAGACCAAAGCTATAAAGGTACACTCACAAATGCCGAGTGTCACAGTGTATGCATGAGATCATTTGAAAGTCAGTAGCTGGAACTACAAGGAGGAATCCAACTGTGGTCACAGTCCTCCATGCGTTAACTTTGCCAACTTCTCAGATTCCAAACAGAACTAGCAGTCCTACAGGGGTCGCGTGGAGCAATCCGCTAAGCGAATAGCTTCTTTGTCTACTTTGTTGCTTTTTTTCAGTTTAGTGAATTAGGGCTTGAGTAAGTGCCCTAACCTATACCATAGCAGCTCCGTATGGGTACCCAATTAAAAGCACGTATTGAAAACTGTGTGACACTATTTTTGTTTTAATACTCTAATTTGTTGTTCTTTCTTTGGAGTGAACTCCTTATTTGTTATGTTGTATAACTAAAGTATATAGTAGCTAAAGTGCTATAGCCTATTATTGGCTTTATAATCTAATGCTAATCAATGCTCTTTGCACTTTAGTGAATACACTCAACGGAGCATAATGTAGCATAATTGAAATTAGTGTGCAAAATATAGACCTTTGTTGGTCATCTTATTACTGACTCCCTGACACATTGATATGACAGTGGCATATTAATATTCATTTACCTTGCCTGGAAGTTTTGCCTGTAAAATTGTAAAATATTGTGTCGTAATTGAAATGCCTATAGTATTTTTTATAGTAAGTATTGGTTGACGTTTGACAATCTGAGTACCTTCTTTGGCATACGAATGTAGTATTTCTTAAAGAAATTGGATTTGTAGTCATGCTGCAACCTCTTTGCAATCCAGAGTCTTTACACTCGCAGCACTGGCAGTACAAGGCTTGTTGTTTTGAATGCCAGCTACAAAAATAGAAGTAGGTGGCTCAGAGAGAGCCAAGGCAAAGCAATCACATGAATGGAGGTGGGGAATAAAGCAAATTAATGGACGCAAATGGTAATAGAGGACTTACAATTAGGGACCTTTTTTGAGCTCATTATCTTGTTTCCATGGGAAACTTGTCTATAGAGTGAGATAAAAGCTTTATTATTTTTAATATATGACAAAATTGAAGATGTGTAGCCAGATCACCTGGGGATACTAATTTTCTGGCCCCTCTAGCACTGTAAGTCACAGTAAAGAGTGGGCAGTTTTGGGAGCAAATGCTGCAGGGCCTTGTTATGTGTGTGTAGCCCTTTTTCTGACGCCTTCCTAAGGGACTGCTGGTACTGTACACAACCTGCGGCTCCAGGAGATCTGAGCCTCCGCTAGCTGGGAGCCTGGGGTAATGGTTCTAGCGCAGCGCCTCCACTTGCCCAGGATCCCCGTTATGTAAGATTGCCCTGGGCAAGAAACATACCATACAGTGCGTGCAACCAAGTTTTACTATGCATAGGCAGTCTTATCTTACTCTCTATATAACATCACACATAACTTGCATATATATTATAATGTTAGAGTCCTTATACTATAGTGGCTCGGCCACACCTCTAGGGAATTTGTCCGGTATAACAGTGGCTCCGCCACGCTCTTATAGAGGTTGTCCTTGTAAAGTATTAGGTAGTATGCTCAGTCCGCTAGCCACTTGCTAGTGTCACTACAAAGTTATTCCTAAGGCGGGATCAGCGCCTGATGACCGGTGTTGGTGCACTTTCCGTTACAATGTACCTTCCGGTCACGGCGGTGACCGTTCCTTCTTCACAAAGGATCCGTGCCTCCGCTCCTTGACCTCCCGATGTCGCGGTGTCCCGCCGTCTGATCCCAGATGACGGTGACCGGCCACAACTCGGTGCGTTGTCCCTAACTAAAGTGACAATTCCTTCCGCTATCGGGCGTCCCTGCAGTACCGCAGCCTACGGTGACTCAGGGAATTCTCCTATGGGCCTGAGGGGAATAGCTGACCTATGCAGGCGGGTCACTGACCCCCTGCACTCACACTGCCTCCTCCGGCTCTGTCCTCCTCTCCTCCCTAACGTGGTCTCCTTCTACCCTTCCTTCTCATCCCAGCTTTCTCATTGGCTCCTAGCGTCAGGTGACTGACCCAGAGCTCCTGGAAGTTGTAGTCCATTAATAGAGCCTTTCCCTTATTGGCCTGTCGTTAGCGCGCTTCCATCGCGCATGCGCGACCTCTCCACTTTGTTAGTGCCCTCTGCAACATTGCGCAATAACATGGCGGCACCCTGTACTATCGTGCCGTCGCGGAACCTGCCGCACTCCCTCCGCGCGCACACATAAGGTACCTAACACACCCTTACATGTGTTACCTAATACAGTTCAGAAACCGCCTGGTATTACAAGGGGGGCACATGACTAATAGGAGGCCGGCTTACAATAGGAGGGGGTTTCACTCTAGAGGTTAGAGTAAGGCCGAGTTCAGGGTGGCTGCTACGGACGCAAGCGTCAGTGCGCGCCTCCCCTGCATGCACCTGCAGCCCAGCGATCTGTGTTCAGGCTGCAGGAGTCGGGTCGCGGCATTTGGGGGGCGGGGCGAACGTGTCGTGGAGCTGGATCGCTGAACCAGCTCACGTGACGCGACTGCAGCCCCAAATATCATTGGTTGTAGCGGCAAAATGTAGAAGCGTGAACGCTGCACTTTTCCGCCGGGGGAGTTTTCAGTTTGAACACTCCCACCGAACAACCTTAAATTGCGATGGCCGTGCGCGCACACATCGCGTAGCAGCCACCCTGAACACAGCCTAAGGGTTTTGAGAGTTAGTTCTGTGCTGATCTCCCTGCATGGATGAAGCACAAGAGAGTCTCTCCTGGAAAGGAGTGGGCTGAGGCCTTGCCCTGTTAGGGGTTAAGGTATGCTGAGGAGGGGTGCTCAGGGCCTCAAGCCTGGGGTTCTGCCTTCAGGGAATGGAACCTGTAATGATGTACTGAACTTAATAAACTCCAGTTATATCATCTCTGGTGTAATGTTTGGAGTGTGAGTACATAAGAAGAGTTGCCTATGAGGTTCATCCTGGCTGCACAGGATCCTCCTGGGCTGGATGCACTGCACGGACCAAAGAACCATCACTGAGAGCCTGTCCTGATGCCTCCCTATACCATCGCAGAGATCTAAGGCCTTCTGTTCTACCTAACAGGTATGCACCAGAATACACCGGTAACTATGTGATCTCACTTAAGGTAGGGGAAAATTTGCTACATATGGCAGTATTTATGGTATACAGACGTGAACAAAATGAAAAAGATTATTCAGTTTACGCTCACAATATGTGGACAATCACCAAATATTCACATAAAGAAAGGAAATTGCAGACAGTTCTTGCTATGAAGGTTTGCAGAGTGAACCTTTATCTCTCTGAAAGCCTTGACTTTTTGCTACAAGATTTGGATAACATGGTGTGCTGGGGAAAACATTTTTGTAATTTAGATTTCTTTTTAAGAGAAATGAATGACATTTAAAATGACTCAAAAATAAAATACAGTTACATTTATTGACTGGAAAATAGAAAATGTATTGGATGGTGCAGTGAAAACAGAAAGGGAAAGAGGGCTTTAAAGAAAGTAAACAAGAATTGTTTATGTCCTCCATGTAAGTGTTAGCAATGTAATTAACTATATTAATGTATTCAAATGTTCTATATTTGAAACTGATTCTATTTTCCATTAAGTATTTACATAGACAGATATCAAATAATTAAATGATTGCATTCACCCAAAACAAAAATGAACTGGTTCTATGCTACAGCATATTATTATCAATTCCCATTCTTTATTCAATAATTTTATAAAAATAGTCCATTTGTGGAGGTTTTACACATAAATGTAGAAGTGTGCTCTTGTCCTATATAAAGTTTCATCAAACATCAGATTTTGAAAGTTCAGAATTCTAGAAAGTCCAGTAATCTACCTTTGAAACTTTCGCAAGCATTTGTGAACTTCTTTGCTCTATAAGTCTTCACCACCTATGCTGCTAATCTATTTTTTTGCATCCACTATTCTTTCTGTGGAGAGGTACTTTCACCTGAATCTCCCACCCGCCATTCTCAGTGTATGGCATTGTGCGCTTCTATTTCTTACCTTATTGCTACTCTAGATGTGTATGAAAGAGTCTCTCTATTGAGGTCATTTCGTCTTTCCTAAAAAGATTTATGAAGTAAACCATTCTTGTCCTGTGGAGTACATTTATATTGTGTATGCAATTCTGAACATACTGTATGGCCTTTTAAAATGAACACACTTATCTTGGTGAGGTCTTACCAATGATTTAAAAAATGGCATGCCACCAACAGCCTTCTAATGCTAATACCTTAACCTATTCATGATCTTCAGGGTCAATAACCCTCTGGAATTTAACTCATTAGATATTCCAAAGGGGCTAATGCCCAACCATAAACGCCAACATAAATTCAGGATCCCCCCTCACTCCCCCAGAAAAGTGACTTAATGGTGTATCTTGTAATTTACCTGCATCTTTATATAACCTTGCCCTCTTCATGTGACCGTGTCCATTTCCATGTCCCGGCCATACATTAAAGGGAACAAGGTTGAGAATATAGCGCACAACCAAGAGAGTGAGTCAAAAATAGTAAAAAAAATAGCTTTATTGATCCATTAAAAACGGAGGTGTAACAACCCCCATACATGTTTTGTGCACGTTGCATTTTATCAAGAAGTAATACACACACATACCTAAAGAACACATTTCCTAATTGTCTGTTTCGTGCCAAGAACGTGATGACGTCACAGAGTCATGGCAACCGTGATGATGTCATAACGAACCGTGCATGTGTAAATTGCCAGTCCCTGGGCACAGACTGAGAGAATCCCAATCTGCCCTCAGTTGTACGCATGCGCGTGAGACCCACCCCTGAGACCCGCCCCTGCAGAGACATCAGTTGCCATAGAAAACCAGGACACTAACATTGTGACCCGATCTATCCGGGATACCAGAAAAGCTTAGTTGAATTAAAAACTTTATCAAGTGTGTACAAGGTACAATATTATAGATCAACAGAAAAAACATACTAAAAACAATATTGCAAATGTTGTTCTTGTCTCCTCAGACACAGGCACCGGACACAGGAATAACCCAATTCATAAAGATCATAATACTTAATTTATATAGAATATATGAAAATAGAAACATAAACATATAAATATACAGCAGCTATCGGAATCAAAAGTCAAATGTCATCCCCCACAGGATCAATGTGAGATGAATATAGAACATAATAATAATTAAATTCAGATTCCTATAAACCATATTATTACTTGAAAACTAGGATAACAAAAAATTATATAAATAATGTCCATATACACAAAAATGTCCACATCCAAAATATTAACACTCAGTTAAATTATACCAAAACCACAAATAATATAATTTCCAATAGAAAATGCAAAATCTCATTTTTCCTAGGGGGATCAAATGAGACCATTTGAAAAGTCATATCCATATTGTGTTTCTAACCTCAGAATAGATTCTTAATTAATATTGTTATGCAAAAATGAGTTTTTATGATTTTTGTAGATTGAGATTCATAATATCATGAAAAAAAGACTCACGATAAGTGCTATCAAATGCAGCTATGATTTACCTACATGGTCATGATGGAGGTCTGGATTATAGAAATGTTTTTAAGAAGAATTCTTACAATGTAGAAAGCTTTTGGCACGGATCCATTCATAGGGAATATAGGAAAATGGTCTACAGAGTGCAGATAAATTATAAATCCTATATGTTCTCACATGCCATAGAAAAAATTATTACAAAGAAAATTCTCATAATCATATCACTACATCATATGGGTATCTCCAAATCCCGAAGTGATTTGAGCACTGTGTCTTACCTGGCCGTATCGCTGGGAGAGTTTCCTGCACCAAGGGGGAGTATTTCCTGCACTGTGCACTGTATTTTACTGTACAGTAATTTAATTCTGAACAAGGTTACATAATGACACCCATGCGCAGAAATGATGACACGCATATGCATTTCAACAAGGTTCCATTTTGATATACACTCATTGCCAGAAATGTGATGACACACAAATGCGTTTCAACAAGGTTCAATTTTGATATACACGCATGCGCGGAATATACATTTTACATTCGGAAGAAGAGGCAACGTTGTATTTTTGTATTATTCCTTTTAACTTTTATCCTGTACAGATAAAACATTTAAGTCGTTAAAAATAATTTTTGTTGTGTGTGTTCATATTTTTAATCTTCAAATTACAATTACACACACTTGAAGTACTGTATGGGAATAAAAGACAGGTTGCATTGTGTACGAGGACATGTGCAGAGGTACACAATGGAGACTGTTGTAAGGTGAAATTATAACAAGGCTTTATTGTGCCTGTCGCTTTAAACAGCAAAAAAAAATCAACATAAGCGAAATAGGGAGCCAGCCAAAAACCCCTATCTCTGCTTTGGAGACTATCTATCATGTAGCTCAGCCCTCTCTGACTGGGTTGGTTAGCTAAGCTATTTACCAGCCCCAAATCATGGAGGCATTTATCAATACACAGACATAGATAATAGTCTTATAAGAAAAAGTCTTATCTGTTAGCTGGGCTGTTGTAGGGGAAGCTTCTCTGCTCTCCTGGAACCGCACCCTTGTGTGCACAGAAAATGTCAGGCTCCAAGTTTAGAATCTTGTCCCCTTTTGTCTTGTGGTCAGCTTGTCGCTCAAGACATCTGCCCTTCCTTGGTTCAGCCCCATTGTATACTAAGGAATCTCTGCTCTGTCTCCAAAGTTCAGCTCAGGTGTGAGCTAAGGAGTCTCACTTCCTGTCTCAATAGACAGGCTTTTCTAAGCAATCTAATCAGGCAGGTGGTGTTAGTTAATTGCCTACCAGCAGTTAACCACCACACTGCTGGATTAGAGGCACATTTGTGAACAGGGATAAGTCCCCTGTTACACATTGCAATTAGATTTTTAAGATAACAACTCGCGATCGCCCACTTGAGCTTTTCGATGGTATTGCAAAAATAATGAAATAATTCAATTTTCTGCACTCGATCAAAACCCTAGTAAACTCACGTCTTTATGCGTGAAAATTTCAAAACATCTTGCACCAAGACCGGGCGTACCAAGGAATTCAACCCGCGAAATGAACGGATAATGGCCGCTGCATCTGGAGTATGAACCCCATAGGTAAATAAATAAAACAAATGTTATATTAATAACATAAATACATGCTGTAGGGTTGTGAGAATTATGAAACACCAAGTAAAAATGTTGGCTCCAATGAAGTCTATGAAACAGACCATTATTGCTAGAGATGGGCAAATGTCCTCCAAAATCATAATTTGCCGTTGAACGCATTTTCTTTGCATTCAAAAATTTGTTTTCTTTTATTCAAATATTTGAAATCCCCCCCAAAAAACTGATTAAAAAGAAAATGGAATATTCTAAAATGTTAAAAAAATTATATAATATTCAACATATTCAATCAATTGCAATAATAGTGCCGCAGGAGGAAACCACAACCTCCTATATTAACAAACAAATGGTTTACCAAGGAAGAAGTTCATAGGCAGCTTGATAAAACCAATAAGGCACCTGGCCCCGATGGCATGCACCCAAAGGTTGTTAAGGAGTTAAGTTCAGTAATAGCCAAACCATTTCATTGAATATTCAAGGATTCCATATCCAGAGGCTCTGTACCACAATATAGGCATGAAGCAGACATGGTGCCTATATTTAAAAATGGAACTAAATCATAACCGGGGAATTACAGACCTGTAAGCCTGACATCAATAGTGGGGAAGCTAATTGAAGGTTTATTATTATGGGATAATATTTAGGAATACCTAATGGAAAACAAAATTGTTAGTAATAGTCAGCATGGATTTATGAAGGATAGGTCATGCCAAACTAACCTTATTAGTGTCTTTGAGGAGATTAGTAGGAATTTAGACCAGGGTAATGCAGTTGATGGGGTGTACTAGATTTTGCAAAGGTTTTTTAATACGGTTCACTGGAACGGAATAAAGGTTCCCTATATGATTGTAACGCCTGTATGCCCGCAGACCTGGCCAGTCCCCAGTACTGAGGTGGGTAAGGGTATAACACGCACACACAGCAGTGAGGGCGTGCCCGGAGTGTGGTAGTTGCGTTGCCGGGCCTGGTGAGTAAGGGTTAACATTATACTTGCTGAGTCCGGGGCGCCAGAGGTCAGAAGGTATTGTGGAGCAGGGGTTTGTCTGGGAGCTTGCAGAGATAGGTGTGAGAGCAGGGGAGGATACAGGGAGGTAAACTAGGGTAATGGCCTGCAAACTCTGGGGGGCGGAGCCAGTACCTGGGGAGGATTGGTAAGTAGAGCGGGTGCACGCGTCCTCTGTAACACAGTCGCGCGCGCGATGCGCGAGTACCAGAGCGTGGAGGAAGGATCGCGGAGGAGGTACTCGGCTGGTGAGTATGAGAGGGGGAAGGAGCGGCGGAACCAGGTAGGGAGACGGAGGTACGCCGAGGGGCGTGAGTCCCCTGGTATGAGGCAGAGACCGGGAAGGCAAGGAAAGGGGAGGGTTAGCCAGAGGAACCAAGGTGACGGGGACACGCTGGGAAGAGCAAGTACCCCGATCCGTTACAGTATCCCCCCCCCTTGAGGATCGGACTCCGGACGATCCTCCCAAGGTTTATGAGGAAACTTCCAACGGAACTGTCTGAGGACTGCTGGGGCATGAACATGAAGAGATGGTATCCAGGAGCGTTCCTCCGGACCGTATCCCTTCCAGTGTACGAGGAACTGACGTCTGCCCCATGACCAACGAGAATCGAGTAAGGATTGAATTTCAAATTCTTGCTGTCCTTGTATGACGACAGGATTAGGCCTCCGAGGACGGTCCGGAAAATGGACATTCTGGATCACATGTTTCAGTAAAGATACGTGAAATACCAAAGGAATCTTCATGGTAGAAGGGAGTGCAAGTCGGTATGCGACCGGGTTGATCCTTTTGAGAATCTTGAAAGGGCCTAAGAATCTTGGGGCCAGTTTCTGGGAAGGGGTCTTGAGTTTGATATTCTTGGAAGATAACCAAACACTGTCTCCGGGTTTGAACTCAGGGCCCACTTGACGTCGCCGATCCTTTTCCAGGAATTTTGAAGACTGAATATGTGAGAATCTGCTGCGGGAACACCAGAGGGGAGGGAGGAGAGGGGAAGACTGCTGGGGTGGAATCCATAGTTAATGAAAAAAGGTGACTCTTGCGTGGATTCGTTTTTTAATGAGTTAATAGCAAACTCAGCCCAGGGTAATAGGCCCACCCAATTGTCTTGAGAATCGGACACGAAGCATCTGAGATACTGTTCCAGAGTCTGATTCATTCTCTCCGTCTGACCGTTGGTCTGTGGGTGATAACCCGAGGAAAATTGAAGGGAAATGCCAAGTCTTTGAGAAAAAGCTCGCCAGAACTTAGAGATGAATTGAGTACCTCTGTCAGAAACAATGGAAATAGGTACACCGTGTAATCTGAAAATTTCCTTGGGAAAAACGTCGGCTAAAGTAGCTGAATTAGGAAGACCCTTGAGGGGTATAAAGTGTGTATGCTTGGAAAACCTATCTACTACTACAAGGATCGTATTCATCTCTTTAGAATTGGGAAGCTCCACAATAAAGTCCATGGAGATATGTTTCCAAGGTTGTTCCGGAATAGGAAGAGGCATGAGGAGACCAGAAGGTTTGTGTCGGGCGGATTTGCTCTAGGCACAGACCGGACAAGCTCTGGTGAACTCGAAAATGTCCTTATTCATTTTAGGCCACCATAAGGTCTGTTTGATAAGATCTACAGTTCTCTTGTAGCCTGGATGACCAGCAGCTCTAGACGAATGTCCCCATAGAAGAATTTTGTGGCGAAAACGCGGGGCAGCGTACAACAGTCCCTCTGGCACCTTAAATCTCCTAGGAATATGAGCCTGGGCTTTATTGATTTCGTCCAAGATATCAAAATTGTTGGCGGTAATGATACACTTAGCAGGAAGAATCGACTCCGAGGATTCGTTAAATTCATTCTCGGTGGAGATCTGACGAGATAAAGCGTCGGCCTTGATATTCTTGGTGACCGGAATATAAGAAATTGTGTAATTGAACCTAGAAAAGAACAAAGCCTAACGAGCTTGACGGGATCCCAAACGACGAGCCCCCTCGATGTACAATAAGTTTTTGTGATCGGTGAGGATGTCTACTGGCTCTTTGGTACCATCGAGGAGATGTCTCCATTCTTGGAGGGACAATTTGATGGCAAGCAGCTCGCGGTTCCCAACATCATAATTTCTCTCGGCCGAAGAAACTTTCCTGGAAAAGAATCCACACGGATGGAGTTTTTCCTGTGGGGAGGATCTCTGAGAAAGCACTGCACTGGGTCCCACATCCGAGGTGTCTACTTCGAGAGTGAAAGGAAGGGAAGTATCCGGATGTCAAAGGATAGGAGCGGACACAAAGGCTCTTTTGAGAACATCGAAGGCTTCGATGGCTTCAGGGGACCAAACAGTCGGATCAGCACCTTTTTTGGTGAGAGCAGTGATTGGTAGAGCAATAGTAGAGAAGTTACGGATGAATTTCCGATAGTAATTGGCAAAGCCAAGGAAGCGCTGCACGGCCTTGAGAGAGTTTGGTAACGGCCATTCGAGTACAGACTTCAATTTCTCGGGGCCCATGGTAAAGCCTTTGTCAGAAATTATATAGCCCAGGAAGGCTGTGAAAGATTGATGGAACAGACATTTCTCCATCTTCGCATACAGGCGATTAGCACGAAGCCGAGAGAGAACCAACTTGGTATGGCGTAATTTTGTTTAGTCCACGAAAGTCGATACAGGGTTTTAAAGAGCCATCCTTCTTCTTCACGAAGAAGAAGCCTGCCCCAGCGGGGGAGGTAGAATTCCGGATTAACCCTTTCTTAAGATTCTCCTGGATGTATTCTGTCATCGCTTCCGTCTTGGGCACTGATAAGGGATAAGATTTAGATTTGGGGAGAATGGTTCCAGGAATTAAATCAATGGGACAGTCATAAAGGCGATGAGGAGGTAACACTTCGGCCTGAGTCTTATTGAAGACATCTAGATATTCATGGTATACCTTCGGCAAAGCAGAGTGAGAAGAAGAGGAGGTGTCGAGGCCAGCTAGCACGGCAACAGGAGGAGGAACCGTCTTCTCTGGGGAGTCAGCCCATTGGATCGGCAAAACATTGGTCCAATCAATACGCGGGTTGTGAAGCTGTAGTCATGGCAATCCCAGAATAACCTGGACAGTAGGGGAATGGAAAACATCGAAGACCATTACCTCGGTATGACCATCTGCGGTGGTCAGGGTAAGTGGAATGGATTCCCAAATGATGAATGCTGGTTGAAGCGGTCGACCGTCAATGGCCTCGAGACCGATGGGTGACTTTTTCTTGACTAGCGGAATTTGGTTGTTGCAAGCGAAGGCGTGATCAAGAAAGTTGCCACCAGACCCGGAGTCGATGAACGCTTCAACTTCTATTTGGAGATCAGGACCCACAAGGGTTAAAGGGAAGGAATATCTTCTTCGGTAGTTCTTTAGGGAGAGAGGGGCAAGGAGAGATAGTACCCAGTAGAAGCCCCTCTACCTTTACTGGGCATTCCCGTTTCCCGGTTTCAAGCGGCATTGGCGAAGTTGGTGTTCTGGGGAGCCGCAGTAATAGCAGAGACCCTTCTCCTGACGTCGTGCTTTCTCAGTGGCCCGAAGCTGTTGGCCACCAATTTGCATCGGTTCGGGAGCGTCCAACGCCGGAAAAGGCAGTGGAGGATGCCTAAGAGAAACAGGCAAGGATGAGAGAGAACGAGAGCGGTGATGCTCGTGGCGTCGCTCTTGAGTGCGCTGATCCATCCGGATACTGAGAGCGATGAGTTCCTCAAGAGATGGAGGCCGGGCGTGAGCTTCAAGGTCATCCTTGAGAGATTCGGAAAAACCATGCCAGTATGCCGCAGCGAGAGCTTCATCGTTCCACTGGGTCTCTGCGGCGATGGTGCAGAACTCCACCGTGTATCTTGCAGCTGACCTACGAGCCTGGGAGAGATGAAATAAAGAGAAAGCAGCAGTCTCCCTACGCGCCGGTGTATCAAAAACTTGTTGGAACTCATGCCGGAATTTGAGATAATCTTGGGTTAGGTCTGATCGGTGTTCTCAGAGAAGAGAAGCCCAAGCGAGGGCGTCACCAGTGAGTAGGGCATAGACGTAGGCCACCTTGGAACGACCAGTAGGGAAGTGGGACGGGGACATTTCGAATTGAACCTCACACTGATTCAGGAATCCTCGACAAGCGAGGGGGTCCCCGTCATACCGATTGGGGGGTGGAATACGTGGTCCCGGATTACTTGGGGGCATTGGGACTGGGGTAGGTGGTGTCACAGGAGATTTCCGGAGAGATAAGGTAGAAAGTTTCTCAGTGACATCAGTGAGTTGATTGCTTAGAAATTGCCAGTGTTCCATGGAAACACCTTGGCCCACCTCAGGGGGGTCTGCATTTGTTGGGCTCTGCATAATGTAATGCCTGATGCCCACAGACCTGGCCAGTCCCCAGTACTGAGGTGGGTAAGGGTATAACACGCACCCACAGCAGTGAGGGCGTGCCCGGAGTGTGGTAGCTGCGTTGCCGGGCCTGGTGAGTAAGGGTTAACGTTATGCTTGCTGAGTCCGGGGCACCAGAGGTCGGAACGTATTGTCCAAGAGCCAGAGTCCAGGGATTGGAGAGAGCAGCGTAGTGATGTCCGAAAGCCAGAGTTCAAGGGCAGGAGAAGGCAGCGTAGTCAAAGTCCAAAGCAGAGTTCAAGTTTAAACCAAGGGAATCCAAACAGGAGCAGGGACAGGAACCATAGCTGAAACAGATAAGGGAGCTAGGCATAGACACTGCATACACAGGAGCTACAGGAAAGCTATGCAGAGCAAGGAAAAAGAGGACAGACGGGTTATAAAAGAGGGAGGACAAATAGCAGGAAGGGGTGGAGCAGGGGTTTGTCTGGGAGCTTGCAGGGATAGGTGTGAGAGAGCAGGGGAGGAGACAGGGAGGTAATCTATGGTAATGGCCTGCAAGCGGGGGGCAGAGCAAGTACCTGGGGAGGATTGGTAAGTAGAGCGGGTGCACACGCCCTCTGTAACACAGTCGCGCGACGCGCGAGTACCAGAGCGTGGAGGAAGGATCGCGGAGGAGGTACTCGGCTGGTGAGTATGAGAGGGGGAAGGAGCGGCGGAACCAGGTAGGGAGACGGAGGTACGCCGAGGGGCGTGAATCCCCTGACGGGGGACCAAGGACCGGGAACGCACGCGCACAGTGAGGGGACCGCGCACGCACGCAGACCGCGAATGGGAGCATGACCGCGCCGTGAGGGAATGAGGCAGAGACCGGGAAGGCAAGGAAAGGGGAGGGTTAGCCCGAGGAACCAAGGTGGGAAGAGCGAGTCCCCCGATCGGTTACAATGATGCATTCTAAGACCTCCACAAATATAATACAATGTAACTTTAAATGCTATTAGGATAAAAAATAAACTAAGGGAGGAAAACCAGAATACTAAAAACTATTGGAGCAGTGAACTGGAATTCCCAATAAATGGGATCCCAAGCATAGGAGCAAGGTGTAGTTCAAGGTATGCGTGGTGTCAAATAAACACATACAAGGTGTGAAGTGTAAGGTGCTATCGGAGGATTCCAAGAGGTAAGGTTTTGGCAGTATGGCGCTTTACCCAGGAGTGTGCGGGAGGAGTTATAACATGTACGGTGTTCAAATCCAGGATATACATAGAGCAAGGGTAAGTGTTCCAATCTAAAATACTTTGTTGTATGCTTCTCTCCCTCCAGAGTTCCAGCATGCCTCCCTGGTTCAGACAGGAACCAGGAACAAGTGGGAGCTCTGGTGCTTTAAAGCACACTAATGAGGCAGCTGGGACCTGGTTGATTAACCAAGCCTTTTCTCGAGCTGGGATTAACCATGGCACTACTGGACTCCAGAGCCACGCATAAGACTCTCATGCATAATATTGGGGCAGTGAATCCACCCTGTCACAGTTTACAAGGGAGTTTAAATACAGTGAGCAAACCTGGAGGAGAAAATATGGAGAGAAAAAAACACGAAACCAAAAGGCCACAGTATCTGAACCTAGGTGCATATCATTCTGTCAACAAAACAATAAAAAGTGAAGTCTGTGCAATCCCCATTCCATCTCACACAGAACATTAAACTACATAAAGATACAAAGTTATACTGTATTGATACAGTTCTAACTGGATGACTGACAATGACTACTATTTGAGAATCTAAATATAAAATACATTGATAGCGCATAGGTTGCCACAATATAGTACATGGGCACATCAGGAATCTCCACACAGCTTGTGCCTAAACCTAATAACAAAGTTCTCAGACATTGCAAATAGAGCGGTTTTGCATTTATGTCCACATCGTTAATAATAGGTCCATGTATAAGAGTCGGTCCATAAACCTCCATGGTGCCAGCGGGTGCAATATTAACAACTGTTCCAAAGGTGTCCCTTTTTCATCCATAGCAGACCACACAAAGCACACCACCGTAACTACCCTGCTAAAAGTTTGCAATGAAATCCGTTGTGGAATGGAACGGGGACAACTCACTGGTGCAGTATTCCTAGAATTTGCAAAGGCTTTTGATACAGTTGATCATGCTATCCTGCTTAACAAACTCCAGAACTCTGGAATAGGGAAGCATGCTTTAAACTGGTTTCAGTCCTACCTATCAGGAAGAACCCAACATGTGTCCATCTCAGGCTCTAACTCCAACCCCCTGGATATCACCTGTGGTGTCCCGCAAGGCTCTGTTCTGGGGCCCCTACTCTTCTCAGTGTTCATTAATGATCTTCTCACAGCTTGTAAGGAAGCCTCAATACACATGTACGCAGATGACACAATCCTATATGCACACAGCCATAGCCTCTCTGACCTTCAACACATACTTCAGTCTGACTTTTTAAGACTCGAAAACTGGATTTCTCAAAACAAACTGTTTTTAAACACATGACAAGACTGTAACAATGGTATTTGGGACCAAGACTACATTTTTAAAGCTTCCAGCAACTGAGCTCCAGATTAGAACCAACGCTAACACCACCCTAACCCCTGTCACTAGTTTTAAATACCTGGGCTTATGGTTTGACTCCCACTTAACATTGGAATGCACATTGATACCCTGACAACCAAGACCTATGCCAAACTAGGGGTACTTTACAGGAACAAATCCTCCCTAAGTCTCCTGGTCAGAAAGCGTATCGCACAGCAGATGCTAATGCCAATTATTGACTATGGAGACATAGTATATGGCACGGCTCCTCAAACCCACCGTAGCAAACTTGACACCCTCTACAATTCAATTTGTCGTTTTGTTCTCCAATGCAACTACAACACACATCACTGCGAAATGCTCAAAGAACTAGATTGGTCATCACTAGGGTCTAGGTGCAAAGTTTACCTTTCCTGTCTCACCCTCAAATACTTTCTGGGCAAGCTACCCAGCTACCTGAACAAGCTCCTCACCCCTACCACATGCAGCACCTATCACCTGAGATCAGACTCCAAAAGACTGTTCATGGTCCCAAGGCTCAACAACGTATCCGGCCGTTCCTCCTTCTCTTAACTTGCACCCCAAAACTGGAACAACCTATCAGAGACTCTCACATCCACCACCAGTTTAAGTTCTTTCATATCTAAGGCTGTCTCACATTTAATCTGGTCTGTAACTGTTTCATACGCTCATAATATATATTATCTTTAACTTTGCATGCAATGTCTTGTATATAATGTATACCCTGTTCATTTATGTAACTGTATTTGTAACCATGTATTATTTGTCTTACTCTGTGCCCAGGACATACTTGAAAATGAGAGGTAACTCTCAATGTATTACTTCCTGGTAAAATATTTTACAAATAAAAATAAAAAACTCTTACATCACCCATGCAAATCCTATTCCAATATCCCCCCTGTTGAGCCGAGCACTTGCACAAACTGAATCAAGCCCGGCTTCAACACCGATTTGTGTTCTCCATTATGCCATTCATCTCCT
The DNA here is from genome assembly GCF_040206685.1 of Ascaphus truei. Taxonomy (NCBI): domain Eukaryota; kingdom Metazoa; phylum Chordata; class Amphibia; order Anura; family Ascaphidae; genus Ascaphus; species Ascaphus truei. The sequence continues at coordinate 357,158,047 of NC_134485.1, forward strand.
GTATCATTTCTCAGCTAAGTGTCGCATGGTGTTCCTGGCGTGGGAATCATATGTCCATGGGGCATAGCTATCCCAGACTCCCTCCCCATAAATGAATGGGATTTGCCGTCGTTCAGCATCAAAGACTTCTGCTGCAGCACTCCTCCTGCTGTCCGGATCAGAGCATATCTGTGTCCGGACTGAGTCACCCATAGCGTATACAGTATTACAGAGTGCATGAATCACAGATTGAAGTCACAAAAATCTGGGCATCACATTCATACACGGCCAGTGCCAGGTGGGTACTAAGTGTAGCAATCCCAAGTGCTAGCAGCACTTTAGTAGAGTATGTCCATGGCCTGCATGTAGAGATAACTGTCTCATGAATACCATCCACGAGCCCAAAACGCCCATAAGCAGACAAGGAATATCCACTATGCAATGATAAATATCTAGTCATCCAAGTGATGATGTGTCATATACGTGCGCACACACTGATGTGGTCCCCACATATTGTAGGTAAATCCATTACCACAAGGTCACTACCATGAGTACATCTAAAGTATATCACAATTACGTTCACCTTTAAAGAAACTTTGCAAATTTCAATTCTTCATTTAAACCATTCTTCCCAATGCTTCAATTGATAAATCCATTTTGATTCGTGTTGAAGGATAATTATATCCCCAATTTTCACCCCTATGGTCCTGTTTTATCAATTTCAATCCCACACATTGCAATATTCTTGAATTACCTGCATGAAATTCATTAAAGTGTTGTGCTACACTACTTTTGTCATTATTATTCAAAATATCCCTGTGGTGCGCTAATATTCAAGTTCACTTGGATTGGATTCACATGGATTTTTGGGCGGCTGCATCACATGTACTGTAGATTACTCCCTTACTTTTACAATTACAAATGATTGTATAATATATATTTTTTATTACCGTTTGGATCTTTAAAACGTTTTGTTTTCTGCATAAATGTACTTGATTTGCAATTTCCACAAAGGAAATTTTCCCTTGATTGTGCAAACACAAACCCTTTCCCTATGCTTATGGGAAGCCGCGGGCGATTACGCATGCTGCTGACACCTGAACGATCACAGCAGGCCTGAGTCTCTGCTTCTGAGAGCCTGGGGTGAGCTCTCTCTATTAGTGCAGCACCTCCACATATGAGGATCCCAGCGTAGGCAGGATTTGCTCCTCATATGAACCAATACAATAGCAAGAATACTATCACAAGCAATGTATCTTATAACTCGTATTTACTAACAGGATATAACAGTACATCACACCAATACAATATAACAGTACAAGGCCGTAGCCCATCCCCTGAGTGGTTCCCCCAAAGTACTGAGGGTGCGTCTCAGGCCTGACCAGGGAATAGCAAAAGGAGGATGCTTGATCAGGTCCCACGCAGCGGTGCCTCAAACACAACTCCCCTCACACCTTGTCCCATGCATGGTCCATGGTGCAACGTTCAGCCAGAAGGGTGCCTCTGTCTGCTGCCACGTGTAGCGCTGGTCCCAGGCCGCAGTCTGCTGCAAGGACGTCCATCCACAGGTGCAGTAGAGCTACTACAGGTCTAATGGGAGGGTCCCTATCTGGGGCCTTCCCTACAATACTCCACTATGTGAAGATCGGGGCCTAACTCTGGCCTTGGGGCAGAGTTCTGGCCCAGTCCTGGGGCTTACTGGCACCCTGGACTCGCCCGTCCTCTCTGCCGGCTCCTGCAAGACTGTCTCGTGATTCTGGCCCCGCAGAGGATATCAGGAGTCTCTCTATTGGCCGCTTGCTCCTGATTCATTAAAATGGCCCATGTGACACAATCAAGGCTTCTGCGAAATGTCCAGAAATACCAAGATGGCCGCCACCACTCTTCCCGATTGCGGGGAGCTCTGCCAGCTAAACAGCTGATCAGTCCCCTGCACCAGAGTCTAGCTAGGGGACCCTGCTACATCCTCCCCCTGGTGGAGAATTCAAGAACCCCGCTTGAGAACAACATATATACAGGGTTTTATATAATGAAAATACATTTCACATTTTATATAATAAAACACAGCATAACCGGCACATACTTAAATGGCATTCAACACTTCAGTCAGAATCACCATGATGAAGACTAGCTTGCACCGAGATGACTGCTGAGATTCATTGTGAGGTGCCCCTAACGAATCATAAGCCACTCTCATGGGAGGGCGTTTTGGTCTTATGCTCAGACGAACTTCTTATACTTCTTCATGGTCAGAGAGGCTACCATCGGCTTGAGGCCCTGGCCCTCTCATAGAGTGAATGTCATTAACACCTTTTGGGGTGAAGATAGGACTTTTTGGGTCCAGAGACCAACTTGTTGAAGCCACTGGAGGGGGTGCCTGACTGACAGGGCCATTATCCGATTCTTCTTCGGGTGCGGAGCACCAGTCTCCAAGGGTATTTGCATAAGTACCTTCCATTGGATCCTAGTTTTCTTCCACTGAAGCTTCCGGAATCCCGCTGGAATCTACCTGTGCAGTGGAGGGCAGTATGGGCGACGGATCAGGTTCACTTCCTCCCACTTGAGGGATTAGTAACAAATGATTCCGATGCCAGACTTTAATCCGCCCCTCCAAATCCTTGATGTGATAGACGGGGAGGCCAGGCATCTGCGACTCCACCTCGAAGGGAGCCTCTCACCATCAGCTAATTTGTGCTTCCCCGGTATTCTCAGGTTCCATAGAAGAACCGTATCGCAAGGCTGAAGCTCCCGATACCGTACTTTACAGTTTAATTTGGCAGTAGCTTCTTCCGCCAAGCGATACGCCCTCTGGAGGCTGTCTCTCAGCTGCTCTACTGTACATACTTGTAGTGGGTCATGTTTGGTACCCCGTCGATAGACACCCTTTGCCGGATATCCACTGGTAGTCTGGCCTCTCGACCGAACATCAGAAAATAGGGTGAATAACCCGTTGACTCGTGCCTGGTGCAATTATAGGCATGCACCATATGCTCCACGTGCTTGCTCCATCCGACCTCAGAGTCCTCCAGAGTGCCCAGCATATCCAGTACAGTTCGGTTTAACCTATCCAAAGGGCATCTCCTTCAGGGTGGTAGGGAGTCATACAAGACTTCTCAATAATGAGCAGCTTTAAGAGTTGTTTGATCGCTTGCTCTCGAAGTCCCTCTGATCAGAGTGCATCTAATTAGGTAACCCGTAATGTATAAAGTACTTTTCCCACAGTATTTTGGCTACTGTGAGAGCTTTCTGATCCTTGGTAGGGAATGCTTGTGCATATCGGGTGTAATGATCTGTTACTACGAGAACGTTCCCAAGACCCTTAGAGTTGGCATCGATGCAGAGAAAATCCATATAGACAAGGTCCATGGGACCAGAGCTCTTTAGGTGGCCCTTGGGGGCTGCGCGTGTAGGCAGAGTTTTCCGCTGTATGCACTGTAGACACCTCCGGTAATGGTGCTCCACCGATTCCCACATCTTGGGCCAGAAGAACCGATCTCTTATAAGCCTGAACGTTTTGTCCACTCCCAGGTGTCCCTGATTATCAGTGTTCGACAAACCTATACATTTGCACGCCCCGGGCGAGTGGATTTAACATCGTGGCGAGCACCTATTGGCCCAAGCAGCACACGTGTGGTACTAGGTGGCGAGTAGATTTTTTTGTTTAGCGAGTAGATTTTTTGGTGATTTGTCGACCACTGCTGATTATCATGTAGGACCTGGTACTGCAACCTTCTAGGCAGGTCTAGTTGTCTGCTATCGGGGTGGTTGTGATAGGGGATGACTCGGTAGAAGAGCCCAAAGTTCATAAGAACAGAACTAACCCACCAGGTCGTCCCATTATTTCGGGAATAGATTCCCTTACTGCGAATCTTTCGCAATACGTAGATTTCTTCCTGCAAACATATGTAAGCCAATTGCCATCCTATTTGAAAGATACTTCTTCCGTTCTCCTGACTTTTCAGGATTTTGAATGGAAAAGTACTTACAAATGGATTACATGTGATGTGCAAGCATTATACACTCACATTCCACATGATAAAGGTCTACAAGCAATTCAATACTATTTAGAGTCAGATAATAAATTGCATCATCTCAACATAGAATTTATCTTGAAATCAATTGAGTTTATACTGACCCATAATTATTTTCTGTTTTTATCTGAATTCTTTTTACAGGTTTGCGGAACTGCAATGGGAACAAGATTCGCCCCCAGCTTCGCAAACTTGTATATGGGTCAGTGGGAGGATCAGAACATCTGGAATAACAACCCCTTCAGCAGACAAGTAATCGTCTGGCGTCGCTATATCGACGATATACTATGTGTATGGGAGGGGGATGATTCTTCCATTTGTACCTTCCTGACATATTTGAATTCCAACGATAGGAACTTAATCTTTACACTTGTGTCGAATCCACTAAGTATCAATTTTTTAGATCTACAATTGACTGCATTGGACAATGGGAATGTTTCCACTAAGGTCTTTTTCAAAGAAATTGATGCCAATAATCTATTAATGGCAAGCAGCAACCACAAAAAATCGTGGATTGCGAACATTCCCAAGGGCCAATTTATTCGCATCAAAAGAAACTGTAGTGGAGACCATGATTTTGAGACACAATCAAAAATACTTTTTGATAAGTTCCTTGAGAGGGGATATTCAAATGCTAATCTGACTAGAGACCTAAATATAGTCCGAAATATGGATAGGCAACTTATGTTAAAACCAAAAGCTAAAAAAGAAGTAAGTAATTCCCAGGATAATCTAATTGAAGTGCCTTTTATTACAACTTACAATTCAATGAATAAAAAAATTGAACGAATTGTACAACGGCACTGGGCAATTTTATGCACTGATCCGATTTTAAATGACCTTATCACAAAAGTTCCTAAGTTTATATACAGAAGGGCCAAAAATCTCAAAAACACATTAGCCCCCAGTGATGTGGGTCATACCCACGCCAAGCCACTAACTTGGCTTGGAGATAAACCTATAGGTAACTATCAGTGTGGGAAATGTTCCATATGCAAATTTCTCCATCCAGAGAGAAAAACATTCAAATCATTTGTCACCGGTGAGAGTTTCGTGATTGATACTTTTATTAATTGCAATTCCACACATGTGGTATACATGATAAATTGTGATTGCGGCCTGCAATATATTGGCCGCACAAAACGATGCCTGAAACTTAGAATCCAGGAACACATTAGAAATATTAAAATAGGTTATGACAAACATAGTCTTTCCCGTCACTATGCACTTTATCACAATAAAGATCCCTCTAGTTTGCAATTTAAGGGAGTTAAAGTGGTCCCCAAAGAAAGAAGGGGAGGTGACAGGATTAAAAGTCTCTCACAACAAGAGACTTTTTGGATCTATAAGATGAATTCATTGAGCCCTAAGGGGTTAAATGAAGACATTGATATATGGTCACTTTATTAGTCTCTGAAATTTCTGTGTGTTTAAAATGACATCCATTCCTTTTTATAGATTACTATTGCTTTGTATCTAATTATGGCTTTTCTTTTCCAGAAGCTCTACTTTTCATGCGCCGATTATGTACTTGAATTAAATCTGTTTTAGATTAAATGAATTTTATACAATGTTTGTTAATATGTTCTGTGAGACAGAGTATCACTAATCAAGAGCATTATGCTGCACCTGAAATTAATGATGTGGCAATTAGACACCGCATCTGTGATTGGGTGAAGTGTAGTATATATATATGTACATGCCCCTTCACTATGCATACATTCCCTGAAGAAGTAACCCAGTGTTACGAAACGCGTTGGATAAGAGGTGTCTATGCTCTTCTCCCCCCATCCTTTGTGATTCTGGACATTGTTTGGACACTGTTTATTTGCCTGGCGAATTATCTCTCCCCGCTGCCTTACAACTTTGGATTGACACGCACGCTGTGCGTTCCATGAGAAGCATTGCGGAAGCGGAGGTGCGACCAGTGACGTCATCGCCGAGCGCCCAACGAGGAGTGGCGGCAAATGCTGCAGTGTTCCATGGATGCTGAATCCTACGGCGTCTTTACTTACCTGTGAGCTGTATGCTGTGGGGCTCTCTCTACAAGGGACTCATCCACCTACCATCCCCCAACAGAGGACGCTGGAAGAGACTGATGAGACGTCCGCTGACCCAGTGAATGCTGAGATCCATCTGAGGGTGTCACACAGCGTTATCTCCTGGTGTGGTAAACCTATATACCAACTGCTTGTTTATTCCCTACTTGATGTACGCAGAACTATTTATTTTTTAACCATAAAGTCACATTTTATACTTTAATACACTATGTGCGTTGTGCGCCTTGTTCTTTTGTTTTTTGTCTAGTGTCTGGGGTGTCGAGCCACCCCCAAGAAAGGCTGCAGACCCACGATTAGTGCAAGACCCACATCTAAGGTCCACAATATTGTTTGTTTAAACACGGTGCACTGTTCACTTGATATTTGTTGTTCACTAGTTATTAGCTGCGCACTATCACCTTTTTTTCCACTGTTATCACTTGTCTCTAGGTGCTGCACTTGTATACTGGTACACTTCACAATTTACTTATTTTAAGTATTGTTCTGTCAATCATCTATTATAATGGTGTGGGGTCTTTTAAATCTCAGAGATAAGCGACAAGAACAGTTTGATCGCTTATTCTCAGAGAGACCTAAAGACCATTCAGAGGAGGAGGATGATAATTTGTCACTTGAAGGGCACTTTAAAATCCTAGAAAACCTTCTGCTGAAGGATAACAAGCTTTGGTTAGAAAAAACCACTTTGCAGAAATATATTGACTGTAAAAGAATACCCAGAGGGTTACGTGTTCAAAAGCCACCTACGTTTGGGAAGGAGAATGAGCATTTCATGAAAGAGTGGAACCGTATATTAGATGAGTGTTCTATAGACCTGATGCGTTTAATTATTTTTGAACGCACAAAGTCCATTTCACTCATCGAAAAAGAAATACTTAAAGAGATAAAAACCTTAGAACCAATAGTGATTGACAAGGATTGTTCTAAAATTGAAGTAGAACTTCTTGCCAAATTAGAAAGCACAGGAGAAGAGATAGTCAAAACAAAACACGAGAAATTTCTAAGAGATAAAGCTGACTATGACAATGGGAGAGAAAGAGACTGGGCCAAAAAAGGTGAAAGAGGTAGAGTGATAGATAAAATCTACATCCCTAATCACGGTGCCAGGAAGGACCAACATACATCTGGTAATAGAGGCTCCGGTAGGAGAGGCCCCCCCAGACACCGTGGTTGGTCCAATCATAGGAAACAAGATCATCATCAAAATAGATCTAGAGATAGAAAAGATGATCATAAATATGCTAACAATAACACCTATGGCAGACAAAATAACACAGATAAATATAGGGAACAGAATCCTATACCTCTTTCCCCCAGAGACAGATCAGAACCAAAGAAACATGATAAAGTAATGACTAATAAGCCTACTAATGAGTCCCCCTCAGGTTCTCGTTTTTTAGAATTACTGAAGAGCAGATTCTCCCCGCCGAAAGAGAAAAAGAAGGAGAAGAAACAGGAACAACTAATAAGTCCAGCGAAAAAAACCAAAGTAAAAAGATCATTACCAGACGAGGAACGAGAGCAGGATCCAAGGTCAAAGAGAAGGGACTCAAGTGTAGACCTGGGATCTCCCTAGACAAAGGCATTTTCAATTTATCTACAGTAATTCTGACAAAAGATCAGAAAACTGTGCTGAATAGGGGCCTTAATTTCTCCAGGTCAAGTGGTCCTAACGGGTTCCAACTATACACTGACCTACACAAATTTGTGAGAAATATGACCCTGAAACGGCATTTTATTAAAAACAAAAGCGAAACTCCACAAGTGACAAATGTAATTGAGTGTACACCAGCTCCAAATGATATAGAAAATGAAAGTCTGGTTTGTAAACACACCACCTTTAAGACAAGGTCAAAATTTTATCCTGCACAATCTAAAGGGCACCACATTGACACTTTTTTCAATATGGTGCATAAGGATTTTTACAGATTGGTAAAAGATTTCAATATAGGGGATCTCAGACACAACTTGAATTCTAAAGAGAACTTAGCTTTGAAATGTTTAAAAAACAACAATGATCTGATAATCAGACAGGCTGATAAGGGAGGCGGAGTGGTCCTCCAAAATCGTATTGATTACGAAAAGGAGGCCCACCGCCTCCTTTATGATTTGTCCTTTTATAAAACATTGGATAAAGATCCTACAAATGATTACATCACCCTTTTAAAGGGGTTGTTGGATGAAGCCTATAATAATACTGCTATAACTAAAGCTGAATTTGATTTTTTATACAGAGATTCCCCCAAAATCCCAATTTTTTATCATTTGCCCAAAGTTCATAAGAACAGAACTAACCCACCAGGTCGTCCCATTATTTCGGGAATAGATTCCCTTACTGCGAATCTTTCGCAATACGTAGATTTCTTCCTGCAAACATATGTAAGCCAATTGCCATCCTATTTGAAAGATACTTCTTCCGTTCTCCTGACTTTTCAGGATTTTGAATGGAAAAGTACTTACAAATGGATTACATGTGATGTGCAAGCATTATACACTCACATTCCACATGATAAAGGTCTACAAGCAATTCAATACTATTTAGAGTCAGATAATAAATTGCATCATCTCAACATAGAATTTATCTTGAAATCAATTGAGTTTATACTGACCCATAATTATTTTCTGTTTTTATCTGAATTCTTTTTACAGGTTTGCGGAACTGCAATGGGAACAAGATTCGCCCCCAGCTTCGCAAACTTGTATATGGGTCAGTGGGAGGATCAGAACATCTGGAATAACAACCCCTTCAGCAGACAAGTAATCGTCTGGCGTCGCTATATCGACGATATACTATGTGTATGGGAGGGGGATGATTCTTCCATTTGTACCTTCCTGACATATTTGAATTCCAACGATAGGAACTTAATCTTTACACTTGTGTCGAATCCACTAAGTATCAATTTTTTAGATCTACAATTGACTGCATTGGACAATGGGAATGTTTCCACCAAGGTCTTTTTCAAAGAAATTGATGCCAATAATCTATTAATGGCAAGCAGCAACCACAAAAAATCGTGGATTGCGAACATTCCCAAGGGCCAATTTATTCGCATCAAAAGAAACTGTAGTGGAGACCATGATTTTGAGACACAATCAAAAATACTTTTTGATAAGTTCCTTGAGAGGGGATATTCAAATGCTAATCTGACTAGAGACCTAAATATAGTCCGAAATATGGATAGGCAACTTATGTTAAAACCAAAAGCTAAAAAAGAAGTAAGTAATTCCCAGGATAATCTAATTGAAGTGCCTTTTATTACAACTTACAATTCAATGAATAAAAAAATTGAACGAATTGTACAACGGCACTGGGCAATTTTATGCACTGATCCGATTTTAAATGACCATATCACAAAAGTTCCTAAGTTTATATACAGAAGGGCCAAAAATCTCAAAAACACATTAGCCCCCAGTGATGTGGGTCATACCCACGCCAAGCCACTAACTTGGCTTGGAGATAAACCTATAGGTAACTATCAGTGTGGGAAATGTTCCATATGCAAATTTCTCCATCCAGAGAGAAAAACATTCAAATCATTTGTCACCGGTGAGAGTTTCGTGATTGATACTTTTATAAATTGCAATTCCACACATGTGGTATACATGATAAATTGTGATTGCGGCCTGCAATATATTGGCCGCACAAAACGATGCCTGAAACTTAGAATCCAGGAACACATTAGAAATATTAAAATAGGTTATGACAAACATAGTCTTTCCCGTCACTATGCACTTTATCACAATAAAGATCCCTCTAGTTTGCAATTTAAGGGAGTTAAAGTGGTCCCCAAAGAAAGAAGGGGAGGTGACAGGATTAAAAGTCTCTCACAACAAGAGACTTTTTGGATCTATAAGATGAATTCATTGAGCCCTAAGGGGTTAAATGAAGACATTGATATATGGTCACTTTATTAGTCTCTGAAATTTCTGTGTGTTTAAAATGACATCCATTCCTTTTTATAGATTACTATTGCTTTGTATCTAATTATGGCTTTTCTTTTCCAGAAGCTCTACTTTTCATGCGCCGATTATGTACTTGAATTAAATCTGTTTTAGATTAAATGAATTTTATACAATGTTTGTTAATATGTTCTGTGAGACAGAGTATCACTAATCAAGAGCATTATGCTGCACCTGAAATTAATGATGTGGCAATTAGACACCGCATCTGTGATTGGGTGAAGTGTAGTATATATATATGTACATGCCCCTTCACTATGCATACATTCCCTGAAGAAGTAACCCAGTGTTACGAAACGCGTTGGATAAGAGGTGTCTATGCTCTTCTCCCCCCATCCTTTGTGATTCTGGACATTGTTTGGACACTGTTTATTTGCCTGGCGAATTATCTCTCCCCGCTGCCTTACAACTTTGGATTGACACGCACGCTGTGCGTTCCATGAGAAGCATTGCGGAAGCGGAGGTGCGACCAGTGACGTCATCGCCGAGCGCCCAACGAGGAGTGGCGGCAAATGCTGCAGTGTTCCATGGATGCTGAATCCTACGGCGTCTTTACTTACCTGTGAGCTGTATGCTGTGGGGCTCTCTCTACAAGGGACTCATCCACCTACCATCCCCCAACAGAGGACGCTGGAAGAGACTGATGAGACGTCCGCTGACCCAGTGAATGCTGAGATCATCTGAGGGTGTCACACAGCGTTATCTCCTGGTGTGGTAAACCTATATACCAACTGCTTGTTTATTCCCTACTTGATGTACGCAGAACTATTTATTTTTTAACCATAAAGTCACATTTTATACTTTAATACACTATGTGCGTTGTGCGCCTTGTTCTTTTGTTTTTTGTCCACAGTCTATTTGAAACTTGGCTCATTACCTCATGAGAATAGCGACCATGTTGGCAGGAGCACGCTTCACTAAGGAGGGGTTATTTTCTTGGATGTCCCGGAGTATTACTTTAGCCACTGGGTCTCACATCTGGTGGACCACTAGCTTCTTCCAGCTCAGTATGGAATCTTGGGTTATGGACATGCCTTCGGGGTGGCAGTATGTTTCAGGGAGTGCCTTCAACTGACATCCCAAGGAGTCCACCACTCTGAGTTCAGAAAAGGTGACTCTATCCTCCACTATCACCGCTGTTGAGCACATTGCCCGAATCCCAGGGCCAGGATTCTCTTCCCACTCTCCATTGTCCAATGTTGAACTCAATCCAGGCCTTCTGGACAGGGCATCAGCTCCGACATTCAAGGGCCCGGGCTTGTTCTTCAGTGTATACTGATATTTAGACAGAGCCGCTAATCACCTGTGGCCCGTGGCGTCCAACTTGGCAGAGGTCAAGATGTATGTCATCGGGTTGTTGTCTGTTCGCACTTCGAAAGAGACCCTGTATAGATAATCATGTAGTTTATCTACTACAGCCCACATGAGCGCTAGAAAATCCAATTTGTGGACTGGATAGTTCTGTTCACTGGACGTCAGACTGCTGCTGACATAGGCTACAGGCTGGAGGCCTGCAGGGTATTTCTGGTGTAATACTGCTCCCAGCCCGTTGAAGCTGGTGTCCACGTACAGGACGTACGGTTGTTCTGGATCTTAACAGGCCAAGACAGGAGCTTTGGTGAGGCTTTTCTTAAGCTCCACAAAGGCCTTCTCACAGGCAGAAGTCCACTAATCCCCGAACGGCGTTCGCGGGGTTGCTACTTTTTGCCGAGGTTCTTCTGGGTAGGTTTTCAACAAATTGTTGAGGACTTTGGCCTTGCTGGAGTATCCCTCTACGAATCTTGGTAATAGCCGCAAAACCCCAGGAAGGATCGTAGCTTCATTACATTCTCTGGTCTGGGGCAATTCACTACTGCTTCGACCTTAGGGGGGTCGGTAGCCACCCCATATGTGGACACAATGTGGTCCATATAGGTGACTGAAGTGCGTCAGAAGTGGCATTTGTCCAGAGATATCTTCAGACCTTCCTTTCCTAGTCTATCCATGACCTTCAGAAGGCGTTCTTTGTGCTCCTCTAGCGTCTGTCCGAACATGATGATATTGTCCAGATAGACCAGTCATTCATGAGGTTTCATGTCCCCGATAGTACTTTCCATTAGTCTAGAAAGTTGCAGGTGCACCACAGATGCCTTGGGGCATCCGGGTGAACTGATTAAATCTGAGGGGGGCAGACAAACGCTGTCTTCTCTTGATCTTCTGGGCTCATGGGTATCTGTGATTCTCTGATCCCCCATCCCTAGCAGCAGCATGGAGCAGCCCAGCGGAACACAGCCTCCTGCAGCAGACCGCCGGACCTCCTGCCCAGCCAGCACCAGGGAGACCGTGTCCGGAGCATGAGCCATCTCCCAGCCGACAACAGAGGGAAGCAGCCCAGAGGAGTAGCTCCGCCCCCCAGCGTCAACATTGTGGCTGCACACTGCAGAGCAAGGAATCAGCTACCAGGGAAGTGCAGGCTGCTCTCCCGCCTCCCCCCCCCCTGCTGCCCAGATCCCATCTCATACCCCCTCTACTTTCTATTCTCTAAGCTATACATATTAAGGCTCTGTAGTCTTCCTGATAAGTCTTGTGCTGTAAAGTGGACATCACCACCCTCTCTTCTGCTAATACCTCATCTTGTTGAACCTAACATCCAGCTGGATTTCTGCATACTATTTTGATGTGGCTCGCCTACTTTTCAGTCTACTGAAATAATGACTCCCTGGTCCCTTTCCTCTATAATACTTGACAGTACAATGCCCTTAATCCTGTATTTTTCCTTTGGATTTTTGTCACCCAAGTGCATTATTTTTGCACTTTTTGGCATTAAATTGTAGTTGCCCAACGCTTGACCATTCCTCTAATCTACTGTACCTAAATCATTAGTCATTTTGTTTACCATTCTGGAGTGTCAACCCTGTTGCAGATCTTTGTGTCATCTACAAAAAGGCATACTTTTCCCTCCAAACAATGTGTAATGTCTCTAATAAAGATATTAAAGTGCACCAGTCCCAGAACAGATCCCAGAGGTATTCCACTGGTTACCTTCCCCTTCTCTGAATGTACTTCCTTTACCAAAATAGAGCTGCTATTATCTGTGTGCCTAATACATGTACATTGCCAAATTTGATTTTAACCAACACTGATGATGTGATGATGATGCACTTCTTATCCTTCGATTAATTAGAGATAAAATAGGACTGCTGTTACAGTATGTGTGCCAAATAAATTCTCAAGCTTAATTTTAACCTAAACTGGTGAATGTGATGGTGATGTTCTTCTTAACCTCCAGTCAATGTTTGACTGATAATAAAAGAGAGATAAGATAGAGCAGTTATGTAGCTCTGTACCAATTGCAAAACTTGATTTTAAGTTTAAACAAAAAATACCAACGGTGAATGTGATGTGAGGTTATACCTCCAGTCAATTTTCAACTGGTACAATCTACGGGGTGAAAATTGTTTAAATAGTGCTAGTTACAGTTAAGTGCAAATATTGGTGATTTTGTGTATAGTGCTGTATATTCATACAATTTACAGAGCAAACAAACAATATTGTGTTGTGATATAACAAATTCCACATAAGTCCATATGCAGCCTAAAAAGTCTAACTGGTTTTCTCAGGAAACCAGATTGGATGAATTTGGGAACAGTTGGTACAATCTAAAATTGTTATTTCCTATTTCCTATGTTTAATATTTATTATTATTGCTTTATTTCGATCGCTGTTCCTTGCTGTCCTGCGCTGTTATGCCTGCCTACTACTCCAAGTCGTACCACCACCCCTCGCCCCCTTACAGAAGCATAATGGTGGTAGTGAAGGAAATGACATAGATATATAGATATATAGATGTAACAGGGTATGTCGAAGCCGTGCCTGTTTCTCCCCACATAGTGTATCTGCTATGTAAGCCCTGTTAAGATCCTTGCATTAGCAGGTTAATCTGTGGGCCCTTGACCCCCCTCCTGCTTCCCCAGAAAGTGAAGGAAGGTAGGTGGTGTCTCATAGCCTGTGTATAGCCCCTTGTAGGTGGGTACAGTCCATGAGCCCGACCCTTCCAAAAGTTTCTAAGGGGAGTAGGCTAAAGTTAGTGAGGAGACTTCCCCTCAGCCTTGAGAGGGTGAGGTTGTGTTCCTCTGAGCTCCTCTGGGAGTAAGGAGGTGGAAGAGTCCCTGCCTGATCCCTGGCTAGGGTGAAAGAGGGAGAAGAAATGGTGGGAACTATGAGTCCCATTGCGGGGTAAGCATGTTCACTTGGCTGGCTAGTCAAGACCACCTGGAGCAGTGGAAGTAAGCGCCGTCCAGAAGTCCTGGAGCGTATGCAGAAAACTGTGCTGCTAAGCTGAATGATGTATGCTGTGAATAAAGATCCTGCAATTATACTTCAGCCTATGGTGTCAGTCCCTGGGCTAAGAGAAGGTATGTGTGTTGTGGTGGGTGCTGACGCCTACGCTATGGGAGGCATCACAACTGGAGGTGCTGAACACCAAGACAAACCAGAATCCTGTAAGATCCAGTCCTTTCTAACTCTCCTAACATCTGCAGACACTCAGACCTCCTGCAAACCAACAGGTGAAGCACCAAACAGTGAGGTAACATGCTCCTTTCCCACACACTGGCCTCTATGTGAGGTAGGGGGATGACGACACGGGTTACATACATATATATATATATGTAGTTAGGTCCCCTGTTGGTGCGGGGGCGTACGCGAGCAGTGCGCCTCTCTCTCTTTTATGCGACCGGTTGCCGGGGACGCGAGCGGGCCGGTTGCCGGGGACGCGAGCGGGCCGGTTGCCGGGGATGCGATAGGGCCGTTGCTAGGGCCACGGTCGCGTTGCTGCGGTCAAGTTGCTGCGGTCCCGGCGGCTTGGGGAGTAGGGCGCCGCCATTGCGAGTGCTGTTGCGCATGCGCAGGAGCCCGATAGCGCGGGAGGCCCACAGACAGCTTGCGCATGCGCAGTGCAGGACTGTCAGCCCCCAGGGTGCACAGGGGCCGAGCCACATGACCCCAGGGAGCCAATAGGGCTGCAGCATCTCCCTGCAGAGGGATTGATACATTGTGTGGGTTTGGCACTACGCAGTTAGTCAGAGCCAGGAGCAGCCAAGGGAAGGAGGTAGGGTGCAGGATTCAGTGACTCCCTGCACTAGGCCAGCAGCCCCCAAGGCCCGAGATAGCCCTGAGTCACCCAGTAGAGTGAGTGTTGCCAGGGACAGCCCTCAGGTTAGGGACTCTGCCACTTACTTTCTAGAACCAGTTAGGGACACAGCAGAAGCTGCGCGTCCGTCCAGAGGTTTGGGCTCAGACCTTCGCTGCCGTTGCAGTAGTCATCCGGGTGGGATCGCCCTGGATGGTGGTTCCGGTGTCGTCACTCATCGGATCCTTTGTGAAGCCAGTTGCACGCCCGAGCACCAGAGTGCTCGGCAGGTAATACGCATCAACAAGTGCACCAACAATCCATTATCAGACATAGTGGCTGCGCAGTCACACACATTTATCTAACTTGAGGGTGAAGGACAATTGTGTGGGGTACTGGACACGGGGTGGGACCACCCGGTGGCGGGTTAAGGGAAGTGTTGGCGTCTGCCGTGGCGCAAGGAAGTGTTGGCGTTCGCCGTGGCGCAAGATAGTGATAGCGTCCTGCGAGACGCAGTAGTTAGTGTCTCCTCCAGAGAGGGACACCTGTTATTCTATATGGTTCATGTGTTCTTAAGTAAAGTCTATTGGTTATATTATATGCTGTTGTGTAATCTATATATATATATATATATATTGTCCTGCAAGGATCACTCCCCCTCTGGTGGGAGCCATTGTAGATGGAGGCGCTGCACTGAGTACGAGGTTACTCTTATTATTACTATAATTGCCCCAGGTTCCCCGTGGCGGAAGCTCAGCCCTCCTGTGAGCCTAACAGGTAAAGCACCACACCTGGTAACACTGTGGGGCTTATGCAGAGAGGCACGTTAAGGTCAAATTCGGCAGGTTTGCGCCAAAAATGTCTGCAATGAAAGAGATAGTGGCGAGAATTTGGCGGGGCTATTCAAATTCGCCAGACGTGTGGCGAGAAGCGTGATCTCGCCACTGCGAAAAAACGCAAAATTCCAGTAGCTCCGATGCGCATGAACGCGCCAATCGGAGCTACTAAATGGCGCATTTAGTGGAAATTTTGCCCGCCAACAAAAGTTGGCTGTATTCTGGGCTAATACCCCGCGGCTCAGATTGGCGAGTTTCACGCCAAGTGAAACTCGCCTAATTAGCCATTTCCTGCACACCGCACTACCGGAGTTCCCTGCATACCACAACTATAAATTCCAATCCTGTGGCGAATTTAAGCAGTACCTCTCTGCATAAGCCCCTGTATGTTCTCCGCACCCACACTATATCTGCGATTGTGTGGGGTGAAATACACGTTACATATATATATATATATATATCTGATCATAGCTCTATATATATATATATATGTATATATATATATATATATATATATATATAATCATAGCTCTTCTCGTTTTATTTACGCCTTAATAGTATATATATATATATGCTATGATCAGAGTAAAAGCAGGAAATTACCTTTTGATTTTGCTTGTTCCGATGAGCTACGTAGTTATGGTCAAGTGATCTGTAACCACCCAGAAAGCCAATGGAAATGGAACCTGGAGTCTGGGAATACAGTAAAGTCTGCTTTCGGGTATCGGATTTCTGAGTAGCCAATGTGCCCATCCTTACTTTTAATCATACTGTGTCTGTAAGTTTCCCAATATATTACCTAGATTGTAAGCTCTTCAGAACAGACACTCCCTTAGCTTTATGTTCTCAATTACTTGCCGCTCTTATTTCCATTGTTTGTATTTTTTCCTGTATTGTAATTTTGTAAAACGCTGCGTACTATAGATTGTTGGTACCATATAAATCAAATTATACATACAGTACTGTACATACCTATGCTTTGAATTCTGATGAACAAAATAATGTAAAATACTGTATAATCTTATTGCATACAGTATGCCCCAAAGTTGCTAGTTTTCTTATCTTATGAACCGCAGGAAGGATATACTGTATGAAGCATGGAGCATTAAGCATGTAAGTATGTATGTTATTTAACATACTGTACATTCTCTAGTAACTATACTGTACATGTAAAATATATCAATCCTATTTTCAAGCATACCATGTGTTACATTGCAGAGATTGATTGAATTAACAGAATGAGATAAAGAGAATTAGCAAATACAATAATACCAGACAAGATTAAAGATTAAGAGAACAACTTGTACTTTAAAGGGGAGTTGTGATTACTTGCAAAAATAAGGACAATTTATTTTACCTTAAAGAATACCAGCTCATATATATTTAGAACATGTGTTATTTAGCATCAGTGCAGCAATAAATTATTCTTTTTTTTATAACCCTCTTGCTTGTGATTTGGGAAGGAGTTAAAGGGAAGTGCAGGAAATGAAAGAATTAGGGAAAAGCTATGGACACATGGACTACTGTAAATGTGATGTGTGGGGCCATCCTTTTTCTTCTTTTTTATATGAGTCATAAATATTTGGAAACCTCTGAAACAGATCCATCTAAAGTTTCAGAAACATAACAAGGTTTTACAACTTATTCTGCCGCCAGGGAAAAAAAGTTGTAAGCGCTTTGAGATGCTGTTCAGGGGCTTGATAAATAGGCCCGGATACATCAAGCTTCGGTAACCGAAAAATGCGGTATTATTGTGCAATACATCAACGTTGCATTGCCAAAAATAATGCACTTTTATTCGGATCTGTTAAAAATTTTGGATTCGATAAAAAAGAGACTTAATACATATTCTTTGGTTATAATGACCATAATTCACGTTCCGAAATTCATTGGAACGGGATGAAAGCTAGAAAGACCAGAAATATTTTACCACCTACTCCAGGCTGGCGTTAGCCCTGTCTTGCCTGTGTGTATAATGGCCCATATACTGGCCGTTATATGCATAAGCAAGATAAGTTAAACCAACCTGAAATAGGTGATAAACTATAACTTAAAATACCTTACAGTAAATATTGATCCTTTAGTAGCCCACGGGTCAACTATTCATGGATTCTCATAACTCGCTAACCATATTTTTATCTGAAGTAAACAATCCAAATTATTTTAGTCTTTCTTCAGAAGTCAGACCTCCCACCCATCCACTTTGTTTGATAACTATTTGTTGTGTTTGTTCCTATTGTATGGTGATATTATAGTAGTGCATATATCTATTAATTATGCTGTGAATATGTCTTCCCTGCACAAGAGAGGAGATCAGCTCCATTCAAACAACTGGGACTAAAATATTCTCCAGCACGAGGACATTCTTCCAAGAATATTGAATGAGGGTGTACGGTATGTCAGCATGCCTATGTCTAGGAAGTCTCTGAGTCTGGTCTGGTCGAATCTGTTATTTGCTCTTTGGCTATTAGCAAACCGAATTCAGTCAGCAGCAAAACTAATTTAATTATTTAGCACTTGTCAGACTGTCCTTAGGACATCATTACGTTCACTCAGTAGGAGGGATATGTGGTAGGATATTGGCCTTCCGAAGTGAGACTCTAGGTCAGTAATTGTCAAAGCTCTCTTCAGGGCCTTAAATCCTGAGTCCATTTTTCTGAGGTGCACTCTATTCCTATGCAAATTATGTGCATTCACCTGTGTTTAAGTGCATTTGTTAATCCTAAAATCTTGTGTGGTCCCCAAGAGGAGGATTGAGAACAACTGCTCTACTGTAGGTTTATGTCGAAACTCCAATAATGCAGGAGGGAGCAGCATTATATTGCTATATAATGCAGTTCAATGGATTACTGACACCTCCAGCACTGAATGGATTAATTAATTTTAAACTTTAGGCTGTGGCTGAGGTATTTGGTTAGGCCTCCTTTTATTACACACAGGGTGTACTAGAAAATCAAATTTTTTGGAGAGCAGGTCTAAAGTGAGCAGACAGGATTAGAAAGGTGAGCTTTGAAGAAGAGATATTTTGAGGATTTCGAAAATAAAGCAGCTGTGCTCCAGCGAGATGCCTAACCTTACCCTTTATATGCACCTGGATGGGTATGTGAATGCTCTTCTTCTGGCAAATACATGTTACTGTCGGTCTCCATGTCTTGTGATAGAGTACAGGGTCAGTGTATTTTGGAGTCTCCATTCAAATCTGAAATGTATGTAACAGTGTTTCACCCCCCATCAATCACAGATAGGGCCCATCACGGGGTGTGTGGTGCCTATACCTGCTGGCAACAGGAGGGCCGAGTCATCCGCGATGACTTGTGGACACAGGAACAGGCTTCTGGGGCTCATACCCCACATAATACTTCAGCGCCTCAATCTGCCTTAGGCTCCAGGGATATGGAGATGATCTCCCATGGTAGAATTGATTACCTCTCCCCCCAGTTAGATCACACACCAGGCCAGAGGTATATTGCAAACAGGAACAGTAGTTGCAAACAGGAACTACACACTCTGCAGTAACACAACAGGTACTTGCAGTTTTCTTTCGGATACAGACTCTTGGATAAGCTATCACTGGAGATGTTCCCTGGACCGTCACTACAGGCCAAAGGCACCCGCAGCCGTCCTAGCTCTTCCCCACCTCCCTAGCGGAGGCAGAGGTATTGGTTCACCCGCACTCCTCCCCCGGAGGGAAGAGTACATGGGAAGGCCCCAATCTCAGGCTCCCAGTCGTGTGACCTATCTTCCTCAGAGGGAAGGAACAACCTCCGAATTTAGGGCGGTCCTGCCCTTAAGGACAGCGGGCGGGCACCCCGTTGCCCCTCCTACAACAGAATGTGCCACTCTCGGCTGTCACTCAAGTGCAGTACCAAAGATGAAAGGGAAACCCCCATACCAACTACTGCCAATCCTGTAAATACCAGGGTTTACTGCTAGCCCATTGGGTAGAATAGTAGCCAGGGGGTACCCCGCTACATGTATAATAGGAGCACTTCTGGTGTGTCAGAATTGTGTGAGATAAATGTTTGCATTGTTTTATTAATGATGTATTAATCAGTATTATAAAAAAAATATTCGTTTCAGTGAATATATGGGTATGTGATGTGTAAACAAACAATGTGTATTGACTTATGTAACGCTCTTTCCCCCACCCTCTGGGAGATTTGGCCATTACTGGTCAAGGAGTGCATGATCCTGCTGGTAACAGGAGGGCTGAGCTGTCCACCGATGATAATGGGGACACAGGATCAGGTTTTTGGGGTACATTACCCACATGGTTCTCTAGCAGTGCAGCGTCTCCATCTGTTGTAGGCGGCGATGATCTCCTACAGTAGAACTATCACTTCTCACCCCAGTAAGATCACACACTAGGCGGGAGCATAACAGGAACGGTTTATTCTCTCACTCTGTGTTGCACAGTACACGGCAGGGTTCTGCCCAATGTAGCAAATGTCAGCTACTCCCAGAAGGATGGTCCATGGACCTTCACTACAGGCCAAGGGCACCCGCAGCAGTCCCAGCTATTCCCTGCCTCTCTAGCAGGGTATGGTACACACTCACTCTCCCCCTTGGCTGTGTGACCTGCCCCTCTCAAGTAGGTGGAGGCATTGCTAAATTTAGGGTGGCATTGCTCTTAAGTACAGCTAGGAGGAGGGCACCAGGTCTGTTCCATGATTGGACATGTTCAGGCCGGATGTCACCGCCTCCCACTGTCACTCATATGCAGCTCCAGTGAGTGGTTGAAAACCCATATTGACTACTGGCAACCTGATTGTACCAGGACTTACTGCCAGGAGTAGGGCAGGTTAGTAGCCATAGGTGGCATGGCTACACTTATATTTAACAAAAGTCAAATTTATGAATTAGAGCATTCCCTAATGGCAAGATGTAAAATATACAATGCACTTTGGAGGTAATATATGAAGCTTAAATTGTGTTCATTGAGGCAACTGATAGTGACCTGATCGGCAACTCCCTTAAAATCTATTGCGTTCTACATGTACAAAATAAATTCATGCAGTTCAGACAGAGAAAGACCGAATGAGTTCTTATTTTATCTTCCTCATTCACGAGGGAGGATTTCCAGAGTATGTATCAATTCAGAGGATGTTCCCTGTTGGCTTTCAATGAGGGACTGAATATTATTTGTATGTACTAACCCCAGACAGGAAATAGCTCACATCTGGTTCTATGAATGGATGATTTGGCTTTGATGCACTGCTAGAGTTATTTTGGCCTAACATAATATCACTTTTACCCCATGCAGTTGTAATAAACACATATTAGCATTGCCTGTCTGGTTTTGTAGGAACAAAAAAGTCACAGGAGTACATATAAAATAGTCAGTGTAAATACAAGTAGACACCATTCTAAAACATAGCTTGTGAAGGTATGATGCTGTGAGAATTAATTGGAAATAGACTGGAAAATGAGTACCTAGCTCTAAAACCTACTTCTATGCAATAAAGCAAGCAGATTCAGAAATAAACAAACAATGTTACACATTCATTTTATATCATGACTTATTTTTTCTTTTTTTTCTATTCTTCTTATGGATTTTAAAAGTACTGTTACATATGCACGATAATATGAACAGTGCCAATGCTATCGGTGCTTTCACAGATCCTGGTAGACAATAATAGTAAACCACAGCAAGCGTTTAAACGCAGTAAATTTCCCAGAGAGATAACTTCTCTGCGCCACTAATAGATTTAAAATGTTCAATAATGCATGTTATTCATTTTTATGGGGATGTACCAAATCTTTTATTACCAGTAAGATTTCTTCATGGATGGAAAAAGTTTCTTGAAGGCGTAAAAGAAAGTGCATAACAAAGCAGATACTGATTCACATCAATGTGCTAAATAGTTTTATTGAGTTTCACAGGCAATGCAATACTTTTGGTTCCAGTTTAAGTTTATTCACATTTATAACTCAACTGTTTTTATGTAATTTCGCTCACCCTCTTGAGATAAGGTAACTGTTGTTATGTGGGGCCCAGGTACCATTATCTGTGTTTTCTTAACATGTACTTCTAAAATATGATTTCAAAACTGAGACGCAACTCTGGGTTTCACTGATTTGTGTTGGCTGTGTTGAATCCCTTGGCTTCTAATGGAACCCAATTTCTCAGTTCAGGGATTTGGTCAAATCTCATTACTTTTGTAGGGAAAACCTTATAATATTCTATGGGTCTCTCTTTGTTTTGCAACAAATGTAATGTGAGTCACTGGTTACATTGGATTAACCCTTTCTAGTTCCAAGGGTGTTTGACCTTACCAGCCCAGGGAATTATTTTGATTCTCTGTGACAACATTTAAGTAATTATATTTAAATGACCCACACCCCACACTTCCTCATTTTTTCCCCATAAGAACTATATTGACTATCCCAGTGGTGCATTTTCAAATCCAGGCACTTAGCTCTGTCTGCCGCCTCCTTATTGCCGGTCTGCTTCTCCTTTGGAATCCGAGCGGGAAATGAGTCTGCAGACGTGACCAACGAGACGTTGCACGGCATTGCGTTGCCATGGGAACGTGACGTCATGCCGTGATTTAACATAGCGACTTCATGTTGGTCACGTCGCACGGCATCATTTGACGCTGGGATTCTAAAGGAGAAGCAGAGTGTCAGCAAGGAGACGGCAGACATAGCCAAGTGCCTTCCCATTAGGTCCGATAGGCAGAGAGCGCGGCAAAAGCACATGGGGCTGGAAATATTTGCCGCCCCCAAATTCTGCCTCCCTAGGCCCGGGTCTAACAGGTCTAATGGGAAATCTGACAATGGACAAGCCAAAAGCACCTTATGAGGAAGGGAATACTGTTGTTAGGTTTAACAGGTTCAGAATCCAAAACCTCTGCTGTCCTGGGAAGCAGCTCTAGCACTGTGAGCTAAATCAGCTGCTGGGAAGCACCACTGTCACATCATACTTTTGAGCACCTTGGTGAAAATTAAGTGAGCAGAAGAGCTCAAACGTACTGTAGGCTATGAAACGAGAGCTAACCAGCAGCTGGTTCAGCTCACACTGCTAGAGCTGCTGCCCAAAATAGCAGAGGTAGTGGATTCTGATCATGTTGGACCTGACACCAGTACCTCTTTCCCCACAAGGTGCCTTACCTGTGTCAATAGTTCTTTTTGAAGTCCTCATGTGGACTGTGAGTCATTTAAATATACTTAACAAGGTTTGCCCCTTTTGAGCACATGAGTCTTTCCATATGTTATTCGGAGGGAAGTTTGAGGGAAAATATAAAATATATATAGTACTTTCGACTCTATTAAAATCTCTCTCCCTAATTTTTTTTTAATATGGAAGCGGATTCAATATAGAATTCAATGGTGGACTTCACAAAATGTGGTTGGAACGGATCCGATGGTGGATTAGGATGTAACTGTCCAAAGTGTTTAGTACCAAATCAATTTTGGGATCGGATTTTTGACAATTTTGACCATTTCTAGCCAAAGTGTTACGAGGCAGATTTCAGTAACAGTGACAAAACAGTAAGATTTTGAAACTCAATTCATATTTTCTGGAAGTTGATAAACAGAGGAATCCTGGGCTGAGTCACTTTGAAATATCATACAATTGATACAGTAGCAGCTTCCATTTTTATCTTTGTATTTTATAAACAAAAAAAATATGAATTGTCTATGCAGGGAGTGCACTTCTATGGAGCTACTTACAAATGAGACAGGACACTGTAATGCAATGTAAGTCGAGGATAACCCGATAAAAAAGATTCCTCATAATGTTAAATACAGTGAGGATTAAGGATACCACTTGTGATGAGAACAATAGGTTTGATGATCTAATCTTAAAAAAAAAACACAGCGCTGTAAGAGCACCTGCTCCCTTTGTCAGGTGTACAATACAGTGAAAGAGTGACTAGTGGTATAATTACACACCCTTTAAAATAGAACTTCATATTTTCTACCAATCTTTGGCACTTAAACTGTTCTTTTCTATGGAATCTTCTAGACCTAATTTATCTGCAGAGGGGGTAAGAGATTTTACTGTTAAAGGGGCAATTCCTCCTAGGACCAAAGTGAATGGATTCCAGTGACATATTTAAGGGGCCTAAGGACTGTGTCAGTCGTGAGAGAGCCAGTGAGGAAGCAGGTAGTGTCCAAGGAGCAAGTGGCTCCTGGACTAGGCCTAGGCTTGCCTCCTTAGGCCCCAACTAGGCCCTGAGTCACCCCAGCGAAGTATTGTCCAACCCACACGGACAAACCTGAAATCTCACAACCATTCCTTGCTAGACTGGATTCTCCCCTCAAATCCCAGCAGAGTCCAATGCTCTGGCATCCTTCCTGACATTTTCAGCGACCATGCAATAGTGTACTGTGTAAGGAAAATTAAACCACCCAAATCAAGCCCTAAAGTTCTCCTCTCTAGAACATTAGAAACTTTAACCCACAACAGTTTCTGGCTGACCTTACCAACTGACCTTGGTACAGAATCGACGTAATTCCCGACCCTGATTCTGCGCTCAACTATTTTCAATTTCCATGCTCCACTACGCAGAATAAGAGTATGGGGGGTTAAACTTTCACGGGTTACAACTGGCCATATAGCGCTCTACCATTTCAGGGATACCTTGTAGAAAAGCTACAAAGTAACTGGCACTACCAAGGATCTTAATCACTACAGATGCCTGCGGAATATGTGCACAAGGCAAACAACACATGCAAAAGCACAATATTACTCTGACAATCTTCACCAGAATACATAAAACCCAGCTAACTTTTGGAAGGTTATCAACAATATATTCCAGTCTTCTAGCCATCAACAACCAAGTAATATTACTAATGAGGATATTACTCTGACAAATCCCACTGACCTTGCAAATGCATTCAATGATTACTTTGTGGGGTGTGCTACTAACTTATTAGCGAAATGCAACCCAAACCACAAACATGAACCTCGTTCTGAGAGTACCCTTATAGCCCCACTCTCTCCCAACACTGCTCACAATTTTCAATTTGTCCCAGTATCCAAAGAGGAGATTACACAAGCGCTCTTCAAATTGAAACTAAGCAGCCAATGTGGA
Source organism: Ascaphus truei (assembly GCF_040206685.1). Classification (NCBI taxonomy): domain Eukaryota; kingdom Metazoa; phylum Chordata; class Amphibia; order Anura; family Ascaphidae; genus Ascaphus; species Ascaphus truei. The sequence goes on from NC_134485.1 coordinate 357,183,064, forward strand.
CCTGATTTACTGCAATCTAAGTTCCTAAGACTTGGTGCCCCAGCCATTGCCAAAACCAATTACTTTTATAATCAACTATATCCTGTCTGCAGGCTATATCCCTAAGACCTGGAAAACTGCCAGAGTTGTCCCAATCTTCAAAAGTGGGGACAAAAACACTGTCTCAAACTACAGGCCAATCACTCTTCTCCCAATACTATCCAAAGTCATGGAAAAATGTGTTCACTCCCAATTAAGCGATTACTATACCAAGACAAATTTCCCTAGACAATTCCAATCTGCTTTCACACCAAACACTCCATGTAACTAGCCTGCTAAAAGTTTGCAATGAAATCCAGTGTGGAATGGAACTGGGACAACTCACTGGTGCAATATTCCTAGATTTTGCAAAGGCTTTTGATACTGTAGATCATGTTATCTTGCTTAACAAACTCCAGTGCTCTGGAATATGCAAGCATGCTTTAAACTAGTTTCATCCCTACCTATCAGGTAGACCCCAACATGTGTCCATCTCAGGCTCTAACTCAAACCCCTTGGATATCACCTTTGGTGTCCCGGAAGGCTCTGTTATGGGGCCCCTACTCTTCTCAGTGTTCATCAATGATCTTCCTACAGCTTGTAAGGGAACTTCAATACACATGTATGCAGATGACACAATATTATATGCACACAGCCCTAGCCTCTCCGACCTTGAACACATACTTAAATCCAATTTTCAAGTCTCCCAAAATTCAGATTTCCCATAACAACTGTTTTTAAACACTGAAAAGACTTGTGACAATGGTATTTGGGACCAAGGCTAAATTTTTAAAGCTTCAAATAACTGAGCTCCACATCAGAACCAAGGCTAATACCACCCTAACTCCTCTTACTAGTTTTAAATACTTGTGCATATGGTTTGACTCCCATTTAACATTTTGGATGCACATTGATACCCTGACATCCAAAACCTATGCCAAACTAGGTGAACTTTACATGAACAAATCCTCCCTAAGTCTGCTGGTAGAAAGCATATCCCACAGCAGATGCTAATGCCAAGTGGGCACATAGTATACGGCTCGGCACCCTAAACCCATCTTAACAAACTTGATACCTTCTACACCTCAATATACCATGTTGTTCTCCAATGCAACTACAGCACACATCACTGCGAAATGCTCAAAGAACTAGATTGGTCATCACTTGAGTCTAGGCGCAAAGTTAATCTTTCCTGTCTTGCCTTCAAATACTTTCTGGGCAAGCTACCCATCTACCTGAACAAGCTCCTCACCCCTACCACATGCAGCACTTATCATCGGAGATCTGATTTCAAAAGACTGTTCACAATCCCAAGGTTCAGCATAGTATCTGGCCGCTCCTCCTTCTCTTACCGTGCACCACAAAACTGGAACAATCTACCGGAGACTCTCACAGCCACCACCAGTCTAAATTCTTTCAAAACTAAAGTTGTAGCACAGTTTAATCTGGTCTGTAACTGTTACATACGCCTATAATATATATTATCTCTAACTGTGCTGTGTATAATGTATACCCTGTTCACTTATGTAATTGTATTTGTAACCATGTATTATTTGTCATCTTTGCCCAGGACATACATGAAAATGAGAGGTAACTCTCAAGGTATTACGTCCTGGTAAAACATTTTAGAAATAAATAAATTGCAGGGAAGGCCCCAGATAGGGATGCTTCCCCATTAGCTCTATAGTAGTGCTATTACACCAGTGACTGGATGGCCACGCAGTTCCCTGCGGCCTGGGACCAGGTCACAGGGAATAGAGACATTGTGTGAGATCCTCCAGCTGGAGCTTGCACCTCACACAGATGATTGGGACTCAAAAGTTGAGAGGGGATTGTAGGAGGCCCCACATCGTGGGACTTGACTGATCCATTATTTCATCGGCGGTACCTGGGTACAGGAGTGCCGAAGGAAGGAATTAAATGCACCAACGGTTCCCAGGGGTAGTGCTACTTCATACATTGGGTGGGACTGACATTTCGAAGGACACCAGGGTTATTATGCCACCGCACCCTCCGTACTTTGAGGGAATTACTCAGTGTTGAAGCTATTGGGTATACCCTAACGGCTACCATTGTTAAAGTTATATAGTTATTCTATGTTCATTACTGTATTAGTTCCTGTGAGGGGTTATCCCGCCAATGCTGGGATCCCTCATAGGTGGAGGCGCTGCACTAAAGGAGAAAGAGCTTACCCTAGGGTCCCCGTGGCTTAAGCCTCCTGTGAGCAACAGGTACAACAGCACATGTAGTCGCCCGCGTAGTTTCCCTTAGTCATAGGGAAAGGTGGCTACACCTACAAATATTTTGTATTTATTTTTTAAAGTTAAACTTGGGAGGGGTTTTATTTCTTCTCACTGTTCCTTTTTGTGTGATGTCACTGTGTGATCAGCAAGTGCTGGTACATCTAGAGTTGTCCCTCTCCCACCGTGCCCCACCCCAACTCAACTATTGGTTTCTGATAAGGACAGGGTGAGATATGGGTAATGAAAACACTTGATTGCCAAAAAATGTTCCCATTTAGAGGCTCCTAAGAAATTCAACTGACTGACTATGTAGGATTGAACCTTTAATGTGTCTAATACAATGTTTAATCTTTTAATGTGGATTGTGGATTAGTGCTGATCCTAGTTTGGACCCTCCCTCAGAAGCAGGGATTGTCTGTGTTTCTATGAATCAATCCTTTAAGAAAAGGTACTTTAAACCCATGGTATTGTGAGAATTTTTGGAGGGGATAATACCAAATATAATACTTTTATTGAACAATGGAATAGATATATTAGTGATATTTTCCACAGGAGTTTCTTAAACAGGTGTTAGATAAAGGTAAGAATTCCCTTCAGTCAGTAATTTTACCTTGACATATAACAAATACTGCATACAAATCTGGATGTCATGGTTACTAAAAATAATAACATCATGAGTACTGATCTGTACACTAAAGTACAGATAGGAATTGCCTGCTAAGAGCAGATCGGTGCCACCCTAGACATACAAAGGACTCCATAAGAGTTAATCCATTAGACTCCGTATGATTATGGACAATTATGTGAAATATGAATAAAGAGCAGCAGAAAGAGCAAAAAAATCCTTGCTTAGAGGTTATAAATAAACAGCAAATTAGTAGGAGTAAGTATCATGTAAAATCACTAACTAGAGATTACCTTTTAATGGCAGAAATCAGACTAATCAAACAGAACACATGCTGGTGGTTAACTACATTTAATGTTCATTCTAATTTGGTTAAGCATATCATTAGTAAACACTGTAAAAAAATTTGAAAATACCCCGTCTTCTGGCCAGTTATCTTCAAAAGGACCTTGTTCTTTAAAGAAAAAAAAGATCAGTTGTTAAAAAGTGAACAACCTGTGAAAACATTAAAACAAATATTTCTCTCTACTTCCATGACAAGCACATTCCCATATAACATCTGTACTCATTGCAATGCCAATTTGAGGGAAAATTAAGTTACACTACCAAAGCATAGACTTTAATTGAAACATAGGAGACGTGTTCACCTGTGATCCCACCATGATTATCTACAGTATGTATTAAAATGATCAAATCTACCAACAGCACAATTGAGAGCTACAGATTCTCAACAAAGTTCAGAGCACACAAATGACCAAGAAGACAAGGAGAATACAACAGAGGTTCATTTCCATGACAAGCCAAAAATGAGGGACCCCAGATGATGCAATGGGAGCCCCAGGAAAACAACCCTCACAGGTGGTTGAGACCTTGTTCCTGGTACTAAAAATAGGACTACAACCCATACAGTCATCTGAGGACCTGACTAAGGGACTGAACATAATCAATTTGTCACAACATGAACAACATGGGAACACATTTCTGTACTAAATAAGAGTTTATCATTTACACCAACTGGCCGACTTGATGCATTTGAGTGTAAAGAATCTGTTTATGTTTGTGGGCAAATTCCTATTATAAAAGCAATATAGTACTGTAGCCATGCCACCTTTGGCTACTAACCTGCCCTACTCCTGGCAGTAAGCCCCGGTAAAGCAGGCCTGCCAGTAGTCAACATGGGGAGACGGTGACATCAGGCCTGAGCATGTCCAATCATGGGACAGACCTGGTGCCTTCATCCCAGCTGTAATTAAGGGCAGTGCCCTGGAGAAGTGGTTTAAAGGGGGTTTCACATACCAGTGAGGGGGGGCTGTACAAGCAAGGTGAGTAAGCCGAAATTTGAAATCTGCTACGACACACGCACACTTAAAGAAAAAATAGAGGAGATAAAATTGGGACGTATGGTGGGCCCATTTGCATCCCCCCTCCCCTTCTCGCCCAGCTAATTAATTCCCCTCTGGGCTTGGTACCTAAAAAGGACCTGGGCAAATTCAGACTAATACAACACCTGTTATATCTAAGGGGGGGGGGTCTGTAAATGATGCCATAAACCTGGAGCTATGGCGGGTACGATACCAATCATTCGACACCGCCATAGGAATAATTAAAACATATGGAGAGTGACACTGCTGGCTAAAATTGACATAGAATCAGCCATTCAGCTGTTAACTTTGGCCTCCAGCATCTTCAGATTCACAGGGTGCAAATTTGAGGGTGCGTATTACATTAATAGATGTCTCCCCATAGGTTGTGCTATTTCATTCACCTACTTTGAGGCATTTAGTAGTTTCCTACACTGGTGCATAGTCAATAAGACAGGGACTAGCACAGTTGCGCACTATCTGGATGATTTCCTACTGGTGGGTCCCCCGGGTTCCCTGCGGTGCGACAGACTGCTATAGAGTACTAAGGGAATTATGAAGGAATTAGGGGTTCCCATAGCAGAGAAGAAGACTGAGGGCCCAACGGAAATACTGTCATTCCTCTGTAGAGAGATTGACACTCTGGCAAGGGAATCATGCTTACCCGCAGACAAGGTCAGCAAGCTTTGAACTAGCCTAGGTCTGGTCAGGGAGGCCAGGAAGGTGACCCTGAAAAAAATGCAGTCACTGCTGGGTCTGCTAAACTTCACCTGCAGAGTAATCCCCATGGGCAGGATATTTAACCGCAGGTTAGAAAGGGCCACTGCAAGGACAAAGAGGTCCTAACACCATATCCGAATCACTAGGGAGTGAGGGCAGACCTGGAGGTATGGGGGGTTTTCTCAGACAATTTAATGGGAGAAGGCTGTGGGTCAGGGACAGCGAGACCAGCAACGCCCTGCAGTTATTCACTGATTCTTCAGGGGAGCACGGGTTTGGGGCATAATTTAGAGGGGATTGGTGTGCAGGTCCATGGCCAACTGACTGGGTGGAGACCGGGCTAACTAAGAACATGGCTTTCCTGGAGTTGTTCCCCATTATAGTAGCAGTGGAGTTATGGGCAAAGGAATGGGCAAACAAGTATATCATATTCTGGTCAGACAATTTGGGGGTTGTGGAGGCAGTGAACGGCCTATCGGAAACGTCACCACCAGTGATAAGTTTATTGCCCAGGCTGGTCCTGCAGTGCATGCAAGGGAACATAAACTTTAAAGCAAAGCATGTCCCAGGGAAGCTTAATGTAATTGCGGACACATTATCTTGTTTCAATTGGCCTACATTTAGGCAGGCAGCCCCAGCCACCGGAAAGAAGTTTGACCTGCCCAAATTATCTGTATCAGTTATGGCAGAGGGATTGAAATTGCAAGCGATCAGTAGTCAGGGTTTAGGGTCACAGCTTGTTGTGTGGGATGAGTCCCCAGTAAGTGGCCTTAATGGGTCCTCCAGGTAACGGAACTGTCAGGCCAGACATCGTAGGGACACCATAAATACCCAAAATGGGGCTCCACCCGATGCGGATGGACCCCAGATAGCGGTCCCCCTGAAAACATGGTGCGGGCTGGAGGCACCGACGCAGACGGTCCGACGCTGTATCCCTGGCTCAAATCTTAGGAAGCTGGGCTCTATCCTATATGGGTAGGCCCAGGTGGCCATGATAAGGGAGACGTAGGGTGTGCGGATGATGTGGCGGTCGAGAGTGTCTCTCCCAGTGGCGGTTGAGTGTGTCTCCCGGTAGATGGTAGATTAGGGCAGTTGAAGAAGGGCTCCTTATGGCTAACAGCTATTTTCAAATATTGTTAAAACAATAAAGCTGTGACCAATTTTTACTTCTACAAAACTGGGTCATCTCAGTTTGTTAGATGGGGTGTAAGTTAACCACGTGGTAGGCAGACTAAGCCTTTAAGAAAAGCAGAGGCCTGCATGGCCCGTCACATACATAAGGGCTGTTGTGCCTCTAGGGGGTGCAAGCTGGCTCTCCTCCACCCCCATCCCCCTCACCACGAGGGTTGTAAGATTTGCGTGCGCGCCAACGGGGGAGGCAGGGAGGAGGGGGGGTACTCGTGTTGGCTATTTAAACCCTGCGCTTGCGTGAGCAGCTCATTGATTTTGTTTTTCCCACCCACCATTCCTATTGAGAATGTTGTGTTGTGTTATATCTAACCATATCTTATGAATCTGTTATCAGATCCATCGTCACAGCTTTGGTGGAACTGTCAGGCCAGTCAACGTAGGGACACCGTAAATACCAGAAATGGGGCTCCACCCGATGCGGATGGGCCCCAGATAGCGGTCCCCCTGAAAACATGGTGCAGGCTGAACGCACCGACACAGGCGGTCGGGCACTGTACCCCTGGCACCAATCTTAGGAAGCTGGGCTCTATCCTATACAGGTAGGCCCAGGCAGCCATGATGAGGGCGACCTAGGGTGAGCGGATCACGTGGTGGTCGAGTGTCTCTCCTGGTGGAAGGTAAATTAGGGCGGTTAGAGAAGGGCTCCCGCCGGAAGATACTGAGAATAGGGATGACAAAGGACTAAGATAATGGCTGACAGTTATTTTCAAGTATTTTTAAAACAATAAAGCTGTAACGAAGTTTTACTTTCACAAAACTGTGTCGTCTCAATTTGTTAGGTGGGGTTTAAGTAAACCACACGGTAGGCACACTAAGCCTTTATGAGGTGAAATCAGTGTGACACGTTTTCTCACGCCGCTGCAGCAGGAATAGGCAAAGGCTAACCGGGCACTACTATTGACCTGAGAAGCCTTGCGATAGTTCCTTCTGCAGTTGAACAGGGTAGCAGTATAGGAAACAAAAAGAAAACAGCGCACAACGCCAAATAGTGAAGCAAGTAATAAAAATGTATTACAATATTTGAGGGGTATAAAATCTGCGTACATCAATTTGAAAAATCATAAGCATTTAGTGTGTATCACACTCAGTTACCACTCCATGGTTGTAGACAGGGGAATCTGGTACTCAGCTTTCTCTACAGGAGCCTCTGTGGTGATTGTGGGGCACAGGATCCCTCATACACTATTCATCCAGCAGGATGTTGCTTTCAATGAAATTCCTTAACAGCAGTCTGGCTCCACTGCAGATTCAGGTACTCAGTGGAACCGAGTCTCAAGCGGCAATATGCCTCTTCCATGGGCTTTTTTCCTTTTACAGTCCTTCGTTTCTCCTTGGAGCTTATTTCTTCCAGATTGAAGTACTGTAAGTGGTCAGCTGTGGTCCGCTGTGTCTCTCCTCCTGAGTGTGACTCTCAGGAGGAGAGACACAACGGACCACAGCTGACCACTTACAGTACTTCAATCTGGAAGAAATAAGCTCCAAGGAGAAACGAAGGACTGTAAAAGGAAAAAAGCCCCTGGAAGAGGCATATTGCCGCTTGAGACTCGGTTCCACTGAGTACCTGAACCTGCAGTGGAGCCAGACTGCTGTTAAGGAATTTCATTGAAAGCAACATCCTGCTGGATGAAAAGTGTATGAGGGATCCTGTGCCCCACAATCACCACAGAGGCTCCTGTAGAGAAAGCTGAGTACCAGATTCCCCTGTCTACAACCATGGAGTGGTAACTGAGTGTGATACACACTAAATGCTTATGATTTTTCAAATTGATGTACGCAGATTTTATACCCCTCAAATATTGTAATACATTTTTATTACTTGCTTCACTATTTGGCGTTGTGCGCTGTTTTCTTTTTGTTTCCATTTCTTAGAGTGTGTGGGGTGCTGAGCCACCCCCAATGTTTATAGCAGCAGACGCCCTTATCAACCACACGGATATGATATAATTTATTATATAATCACTTATTCACTTGGTATTGTGGTTTATCCAGCACATTTATGGTTTAGTCACTGCACTTTATTTATTTATAAGTAGGAGTTAGATAGTAGCGCATAGTTTATTTTTGTTTTTTACTAGCAGTATAGGAAGCTGTGCAAACTGCAGCTCTCACCTATCTTTTGGCAAAATTAGGTAATAAATGTGCCGCCCAAGGCAGCACCCCCAGTCCTACTCTTTGTGCCAGACCTTATATTTGACACCCCAGGCTTAGAGGATCACTCACTGTTCTACTCTGTAAAAGAAAACAATACGCGATCCAATTTCATTATTAGAGGAAAACAAAAATTATGATGAAGAAAAAATAAAGTCACTAAATTTAGACCAAAATCAAAATCTATGTCGTCATTTAAAATTCTCACTGCATATTGAGGTCTTTTACAAGTTGTATATAATGACATTATATGTGTACCAAGGTTTAGACGTATTTCTAGTATTCTCATTTAACGTTTTTAGAATGTAAAGCATTACAAGAGTTAAAATAAGATTGAAGATGTAGTTTTCAAGTCCTCTGATAAGGGGGCAATATTGTTATTTGGCCAGTCCAGATGTATGAGAAAGAGGCAATTAAACAACTACAGTAAGTAACGTCACTTGTTATAAACATCTCCTATGGAATCCCACTATCCAATTGACTTGAATTGATAATATCCTAATAAAAGCATTGTATGGTCAGTTTATTACTAAAACTCAGCTCAAATGTCTTTTTGTAGCAAAACCAAAGGTTCCCCCCTTTTTTCTGGTTTACTGGGTTGCCCCATTGTCTCTATGAGCATGAATGCCAATTTATAGACAATATGATACACCTATATGTGAAAACTTTACCAACATCATATGCCTTGTCAACTAAATCAGATCAAAACTTATCCGGAGATTGCAATAACATGTGAAGTGGATTCACTCTACACTAATATTAATCATGATGATGGACTGGCAACGATGAAATATTTTCTTAATCTGAGTAATACGGATATAATGCATTTAATATTCAAAGGCAGCAGCAGATCAGATAGAGGAAAAATATATATTTACTTCAGTAGCAATGCCTAGTCCTTTAAAAGTTATCTACCTAAGGAACTATATATTTGTACCGGGACTTGAAATTATTGGTGAACACAAGATCTTATTTTCTGCCACTAATTTTTGTTTAATGAATGCATTATATGAGGTCATGATTAATCATAAACAATATAAATTCTGAATATTTATTCTGGTTACAAGGTTACATATATAGACCAAAGGGAAATATGTTTTCCTTCTAGGTCTATGTTAGCAATACTCTAATATACAGTATACTATACAAAACTATAGGTTGTTTTAACTTTTTGATCTCTAGGGATTTTTGTTATTGTGTTTTGTGTGTGTTTTGGTAGCTGTTTTATATGTTTTTGATAATAAATATAACTTTTTGAGTTCACCCTTTGTTGATAATACAGTACAGTATGTAGCTCTCCCTTATGCTGTTAGTAGTTTTGATTAGATTATATTCTCTAGGGTAGCACCATCATGTTATTTGGTTTGACCCTAAATTATATTATTCTCTGATTGCTACAGCATGCAGGGTAAAATTAATATTATGTTGATCTGTTAAAATGATCCTCTGGCAAGGGAGATGTGAGGATAAAGCAGGTGTAGAAACGTTCCCAAACTCTCTAAAAGGGACCCAGCGAATATCTAGAAGGATAAGGAAGGATATTTGGCGGTCTCACATACTCTTTCCCAGCCCTGCTGGCCAACACTGGAGCAAGTGAAAATTCCAAGAAGAGGTGGGGATAGGTGCAGGCTGCTTCAAAAAAAGGGAGACTTATAGGAATGACGCACCGGACACAATTTACCCAGTAGACCTGAATAAAGCATTAGATCTAAACTGTTTTTTTTTATTTTTATAAACAGTGTTCTCTTTACTGTTGGTTCAAGCAAGAATTAGTTATCTTTCCTTTATCCTGATTGCTTTTCAATATCTTGTAGATTAATGATGCTCCTGTGTCCACTCCTTGCCAGTAATGTGCATAGACATTCTATTGCACTCTCTTAAAGGAGTGCATATTTAATGAAGCTTCTGTGTAAGAATAATGTACTCTGTTGGCTTTAGTTTCAAACTTTTTTTTCCTCTCCCCCACTGGCATAATTGAGTTAAACATGTACTAGATGTACCGTATTTCCTCGATTGTAAGATGCCTTCGATTGTAAGACGCACCATCGATTTGGTCCTTACAATCGAGGAAAATTACTTTTTCACTTGCCATGTTTCCGGAGAGGTCCCATGTCAGCGGAGGATGAAGTGGGCGGCGGCGGCAGGAGAGGTCCCACATCTGCAGATGGTTGAAGATAGACAGCGGGTGGGTGTCCGGCAGCAGGACAGATCCAAAGTCTGCAGGTCAATGAAGATAAGAAGACAGCGGGCGTGCGGTGGGGTGCGGCGGCGGCAGGAGATCATAATAGCAGAAGAGCTGAGCAGGAGCAGAATAGGGGAACGGCTTGGGAGGTGCACACTGTAACCGGAAGTCAGACACCGGTCAACTTCCGGTGTTACAGTGTGCACCTCCCAAGCCGTTCCCCTATGCCGCTCTGCTCCTGCTATTATGATCTATTAGCCGCCACCACACGCCCGCTGTCTTCTTATCTTCATTCACCTGCAGACTTGGGACCTGTCCTGCCACCGCACTCCCGCCCACTGTCCATCTTCAATCATCTGCAGACGTGGGACCTCTCCTGCCGCTGCCGCACACTTCGTCCTCCGCTGACAAGTGAAAAGAGGGGGTTTGTCCTTTAGACACTTAAAAAATTTTTTTTTAATATATCAATTCTAAGACGCACCCCGATTTTAGACATGTGAAAATCGAAAAAAAGGTGCATCTTAGAATTGAGGAAATAGGGTATTTCCTTATTTTGGCCTCACTTTTTTCCTTGTATTATTTTGTATATTTTTTATTTTATATTTCACATTGAATCGTCTGCTGGAGGTTTCGAGGTAAAGTGGGGAAGTCAATTCACAATTAACAATGATGATAGAATAAATTGATGCAGAATATTTTGGTTTCCTTGATTTTATCTTTTGTATTATAAACATTTAATTCACAGCTTTTTTTTTTAGAGCTACTGTATACTGTTTATGTGCATTGTCTTGAGAACTGTTCCTGATATCCTGCTTCCTGTAAGAGTGCGTTTTGCCTGCTTAACTTTTTCTTCGTGTTTATATGCCTGACTCAGGGTGAGTATGCTACACAGGCATCACCTTATCAAGAAAGTAATGAAACATTATTTCCAAGTGAAAGAGTTCCCGCAAGTTCTGTTATTCTTTTTGATGATCTAATACCCTGCCACCATGATTATTACATATGATCACAGTAGGGCCTGTTGCATAATTCAGTGGGTTTGAGTCATGGTCTTTGTGCTCCTCAACGACTAACCCTGAAGGGAGAATAATCTGCCATTACCTGTGGGTGCCTCAAACTGTCCATGCACAGGACCGCCAACAGAAATCATGGGGCCCGGGACAAATGAAAGGAGCAGGCCCCTCTAACCCGAACCCATAGTGCACCTACCACAAAAAAATATTTTTAGCGTGCAACTTTTACTTAACTGTTTTCTTATTGTGATACAGAAAAAAATATTACAATGCAACCTGTTTATTTTTATATTTTCAACAAAAGACATGTGACTGCCTGCCTCGGTGAGTGGGTGGGTGAATGATAGTGACTTGGTGGGTGAATGAATGACAGTGGGTGGGTGGGTGAATGATGGTGGGTGGGTGCCGGTGGGTGGGTGGGTGAATGACGGTTTTGAATGACGGTGGGTGGGTGAATGACAGTGGGTGGGTGGGTGAATGACAGTGGGTGGGTGGGTGGGAGACAGTGACTGGGTGACTGGGAGACAGTGACTGGGTGACTGGGAGACAGTGACTGGGTGACTGGGAGACAGTGACTGAGTGGGTGGGTGAATGAATTAACTATATCTTCTCACTTAAAAGCTCACTTTAAATGCCTCACTATATCATGCCAATGCAGTCCCTGCTAATTCAGGAGGGGTATTGGTTTTATACAGCTAAAACAGTCACATGACCCTCCCCCCTCCCCAATAAATCAGCTTGTTCCAGTTGGTCAATTAACAAGACACAGTTAAGAGGAAAAAAAAACACCTTTTGATATTCAAACATACCAACATTATCAATACTAAAGGCCGCTGGGTCAATCTTTTAAAACAGGACTTGCAGATCAGGGACATACCAATATTATCAATACTAAAGGCCGCTGGGTCAATCTTTTAAAACAGGACTTGCAGATCAGGGACATACCTGTGAAGAGAATGCAATTAGATCCATGTCATATCAGCTGAGATTAAAGGTCTTGCATGAGGAAAAGTAAATATATATATATATATATATATATATATATATATATATATATATATATATATATATATAGTCTAACTATATCTTCTCACTTATAAGCTCACTTTAAATGCCTCACTATATCATGCCAACTGTTCTTCTTCCAGACATGAATTTGGGAGAAAACTATACCTTCCTTATTTATGAATTGGATCCACACTGCATCACGAAAAGCTTAGCATTGCAAAGTTTTTGGAGCAGATGTTACAAGCTCATTGGAGCAGACAGAAGAGTACATCAAGACCCAGACACAGTATTACCGTCTATGCCATATATGGTACTAAAGTCCATATTTACTAATATGTGTCTAAGTGCTACATAAATAGGGTTCAATATGGTGCACCATATGGTTACCTTTACATTTTTTCTTCTTCATAATAAAATGAACTTCCCACCATTTGAGGTACTTTGCAATGAGGAAAACAGAAAGTGAATCCCTGCGCTTCTCCCTTTGGGATAGCAATCAATGGGGAATATAAATATGTGTATGGTGTAAATACCTATAAGAAAAAAGGAGACTTTTGGTATACATCCTTTGATCAAATAATGCCATGCCTGCTAACCACGTCAAGGTAAGTCTCTTTAGCAGGTCCCTACGCTAAATGCATACTAGTGTTATGTGAAATAAGCCCAGAAGGGGTTAAAATATCAAAGCATATGCTTATATAACCTAGTGCAATTAAAAACTGGTATATACCAGTACAGATACTCACATGTAAGTGAAGTGAAATAAGGGGACCTTGCTAGGAGATTATATACCTAGAAGAGGAGGGGCTGGCCTGCCACAAACTGCTCAATAAGCAGTTGCAGGTGATTGGCTAAATATATTCAATTACACCATAGTAGTGTTGTCCTCTAGGAGCGTACTGCTATGGATTAAAATCGGCCCAACAAATAATGTAAAACAAATATATAATCACTGCGCTTCTCCATGTAAAGAGCATGCAGCTAGTGAAGGAAATGGCCATACAAATGTGCAAAACAGAAAGTGAATCCATGCGCTTCTCCCTTTGGGATAGCAATCAATGGGGAATATAAATCAGCGCAGTGATTATATATTTGTTTTACGTACTTTGCAATGAATCTAGTGAAAAAACACAAAATATTACAACACTCTTAGGGCCTCATGCAGAGAGCAGCGCTATTTAAAATCTCGCAATTTTCGCCGGCAAAAAACAGCTGAAAATGGCGAGGTAGGAAAAAAGCGCCATTTTTTTTTTCTATTTGAAAATCTCGCCGCGCGGCTGGCGAGAAACTACATCTCGCCAGTCTGAAAAATATCCAAATTCAGAAAGGCGCGCTCGCCATCTAGCGGCTGTTTTTGGCGCGATTTTCTTCAATTTTCTCCGCCAACTAAAGTTGGCAAGAAGCAGGAGCTCGCCGGCTATAGGGGAAAAAAAAAAATGCGCGATTTTTTTTTCTCCCTTTCAGCTGCGCGCATCTCCTCATTTACAATTCTCCACATGCAGTAATGCTAAAAATAGCGGATTTCGCCCATTTCTGCATACGGAGAATAAAACTCTCCATTAAAGCTACTTTTTCTTAAACTCTCCAATTTATTCTAGCGCTGCTCTCTGCATAGGCCCCTTAGTGTATTCCACTGAATTTCAGAGATCCAGGGGTGAAATTGGATCCAAGGGTAAGAACTTGCATTAAACATTAAAGGTAACATTAACTGTAGGATATTTTGGCTCATATTTACTAAGCCATCTTCTGTGCTAAGATACCTTTTGGTTTTGGAAAACAGCCCATTGACTTGAGGGTGTCTTACAGAGGGAAGAAGGTGCCTTAGGCAGAAGACTGCTTACAAAATATGGCCCTTCATGTTTAGCTTTCTTACAGAATCTGAAGCTAAACTAAATCTGCACAACGTGTAATTTGTGTAAGCTGTGACATGACATTTGTGTGAAAAGGAATATACACAGTTTTCAAATACTTTTAATCCCCATCATTAAGAAAAGGAAAAAAAAGATGTTTACCATTTTGTTGCATTATAAACTGCAACACATTGCAGCACAACTGATAGATGACTGCTTTGGCAATAGAGAGGTTAAACAGGCATTAAGCACATTCCTCTCAAAAGGAAATAGGGGAAGCAGAACAATAGGCCAGGATGGATGACGCATGAAGGGAGAAAGGAAATGAGTGTGAAGAAAGGGCTCTGCAGACATTGAATAAGAAGAATAGTGTGAGAAGTCTGTAAAATAGAGAATATGTTGTCCACGAGAAAGGCAAGAAAGAATTACAAGAGGCTGACTGGCAGAGTACAGACGCAGTTTATCCTGCTTCTCTTCACAGATGTAAAAAAAAGTGTCAGAGTGCAAGAGCCACAGATGACGAGGGAAATGGTGAAGATAAAAGGGATTTTATCAATGGGATTCTCTCCCGAAACAAGCCAAACTGGAGGAAATGCTATAAATCAGCCTGAAAGAAGTGGCATACAGTACATGCAAAGCATTGATACATTCAGCTTGTCTGTGTGTAAAAATGTTTAGACGCACGTGCCATCAAAGTTTACAACATGGATTTAGTGTATGATCTCTAGCTTCATTACCTAGAAGTTATGAGCTTCAACCCAAAGTAGGAGAAAAACAATAGAACTCCTATTTAGTGAAAGTGAAACTGTCAAACTAACACCTAGGCAATTAAAAAAAAATGCAGTTTTGCATAAGTTGAACAAAGAATTGTGGGCCTTTGAGTAAACAATTAATGTTTCCTCCATAGTGACTCCCTAGTAACCTCTGGTTGTTTTGCCCTGTTGCTGCACTTGTGAAGATATATTGTATATGCACTAGTTCTCTGTTACTGTACTGTAATGTAATGCAGACGTGAGGGGGGGGGGGGGGTTACTGTACTTTAAAGTAATGCAGACGTGAGGGGGGGGGCTTATTCACTAAACTACTGTAACCCCTCTTAGTTTTCCCCAAACTGATTATACATATGCTAGGGCAGAGGCCCAAGTACTCCCCACTGTGTGAACGATATGCTAAGCCAAGGAAATGAGTATGAAGAAAGGGCTCTGCAGACATTGAATAAGAAGAATAGTGTGAGAAGTCTGTAAAATAGAGAATATGTTGTCCACGAGAAAGGCAAGAAAGAATTACAAGAGGCCCAAGTACTCCCCACTGTGTGAACGATATGCTAAGCCACTAGCAGAGCGCTTGCCGGAGGTTAGACAATATGACACAACACGTTTGTTTGGATAACAGTGGCTTGGATAACATATGTTCCCACAGTTATACATCTGTAATCCTCAATCGTGAGGATCAGATACTTATCAGGCAACACAGCTCTGTCTCCTCGTGCTCTGCTGGGGACTCTTAAACCCTCTCTCTAAAGCCCCTCCCCTCCAGGTAGCCAATCATATGAAACCTGCCTTGGATTCTCAGTCATTGGCTCTAAAGCCTGTCCATCAGTCTCAGGTAGCCTTTCAAGGTGTGACAGTAAGGGGTAACCGGCCTTCATTAATAAAGGGGGAGCCCAGCTGGCTGCCCCTGAAACCGTATGGCAAGGGCTGAGAGTGTCAGCTATTGGATCTAATATTGTATCTATGTTGCCCTGTAATTCTATTCCCCTTATACTGTCCCCATAGGGTCATAAGCTAGGAACCGTGTGTGTGGGGTTAACTATGTAAGCCCAGTGGCCCAGTTAATGCATTCTATGTTGTATTCCCTTTGCCTCGTGGTCTCGTAGCTGCCTGTGCAAGCTTATAAGTGGGTTGCCATGTATGGGTGGCCCTTTATTAGAAATAGCTGCAGCGCAGAGACTTCTGGGACATGAGGGTAACAGGGGATATTTAGGGGCAAACATTGTTAACCTGTATTGCTTGCCAGCAAGGTATTAGAACTGGGTCTCGGAGGCTTGTATGCTAACGCAGGTTTTAGAACCCCCACTCGCAGATCCCAGTTTTTGAGTGTCAGCTCTATGGATCAAATGATACTGTATTGGGTGTGGGGCTGGTGTCCTAGAACAGGTTTTAGAGCCCAGTTCACAGATCCCACGTTTTAGGTCCACATTTTTAGAGTGTCCGCTCTAGGGATCAAGTTTCAGTGTTGCTGTTTTTTAAAACTACAATGCCCTGTGTGTTTCTCCTGTGAGAAAAAACAAGTTTGGTGACAAAAGGAACCAGATGTAGATTAGCATAGCAAAAGACATGCAGATTTGTGGCACATGGTGGAAAGGGCTGTGAACAGGATATCTGGAGTAGAAAGCCTTTGTTTCACCTAGACCCAGGGGGGCCAGGAACACAGGGGGTATGGCACTAGCCAGTAAAAAGGTTGATGGATGTCAAACTCATAGGCACGATTTCCATTGGCAAGTTTTGAATTTTACCCTCGTACCATTGAATGCACAACCACAATCCATGCTCTAATTGGCTGCCAGCCCCCTCCATCTTGGTGAGCTGAATTACCCAGCAGCAGCCAATCAGGAGTAGGTTCAGGAGCCTGTGGGATGTGGCCAAGCAGAGGAGGAGAAAGCAGCAAGGGCAATAGAGTGGTGAGGCTGTGTGTTAGTGTTTTCTGTGAATCTCCTGTTATGTGTTTTCTATGACTTTCTGCCTCCTCTGCCTCCCCTGCCCCCTCTAACTTCCTGACCCATCTTCCGATTCCACAGCAACTCACCACTGAGCAGGTTGCTGATTGACATTTTGTCATGCGTGCTCATTTGCTCGCTCCAACATGTGTGGGACATTGATGAGGATGCGCAAGTGATGGGTGCATGGGAGTCTTTAAAGATAGCGGCTGCGTGGGACATTAAGATTTCGTCAGTATCAGAGCGTGCACGGTGAAACGTCAAATGTCAAATGTGAAGAATAGCATATGGAAGAAAATAGCTGCTGCGGTGAACGGTGTGGGAAGAGTAACACCCTTTGTATGGCACTGCAAGAAACGTTGCACTGACATAAAGTGAGGCCTCTTGGCAGACGGTAGTGCGAGAAGTTGCAACTTGCCATTGTAGCTGTTGGCTGGGTGCGCAAAGACAGGAGAACGGGTAAAGTAGCTCCTCTCTCTTTGCAGGCTCTGAAGAACTGAGGGTGCGGTCGGCAACATCCGGCTCCTCCCTTTGGATAGTCAGTCATTCGGCATTGGCTGTCACAGTATCCCGTCCCTCTGGTGGAGTTAGAGCAAGTCACAGTGGATGTGCGCGGCTCCGGCTTTCGAGCTGAGTATTTGCAGAACTTTGCAACGAGGATGCATGCAACCTTTTTGCAGGCAGCATGCGCAGTCTCCAGTTATGGCGGGAGCCGCGTCTTGAATAGCGAAAGTCACGTCGTGCGTTCCCAGGCATGGGAACTGTCATTTTAAGTGCAATCACATATGGGACCATGCGGTCCTCATGTTTCCTATGGGAATCTGCTCTTCTGAGGCCTCCACAGCACATGGTTTACTGTCTACCAAGTGTAGATGTTCTCCAGGCTAGTAAAGCTATTTCCAGCATGCTGCACTCTGTCACAGTCCATTGTGAGCACTCTGTGGTTTACTGTGTATTGACGGCTAGTAGTGCTCCGGTAGCTCTTCCAGCAGAGAGGTATAGGCACCTGCGGATAAGGCACCCCTCCTAAGACACCACCTAGCAGCACTTTACGCAACCCTGCTGAACCCTGCCACCCTAGTCTCCTTCAGGGGCTCCTAGCCCGCGGCAACTAGACACCCCGTCCAGACTCCAGATGCCCTATGTGTCAGCCTGCAGGGTGACTAAGAACCAGCAATAGCCCTCTGTCTCAACACAGTTCGCCATGCAGGCTAGCATAGGTTATGGTATGCCGAAGTTCCCTGGACAATACACCTGGCCTGCCTCTTTCCTCAGCACTCACTCTGCAAGTGTACTTCATAATTTCCAGCTTTGCGCCGCTAAAAGCCTGTCCTGATGATCTCAGCAGTGCCTCCAAATGTAACATTATTTCCCCCACCCTCTGGGACGTTCCCCTGTTACCAGGTGTTTGGTGTGTGCTACCTGTTGGTTCACAGGATGCTGAGTGGTCCGCCGATGGTAGTGAGGACGTCTGGACAGGCTTCTGGGGTACATTACCATTGTTTATCTCTGGGTACACAGCGCCTCCATCTGCTGCAGGCACCAGATGTATGGAGGCAATCTCCCAGAGAAGAACGAAACTCCACTCTCCCCAAAACCGGTTTATTGCTCCACTCCCCCCGGAACCGATTTATTGCTCCTCTACATATACAGTATCACACAGGCTTCTGCCCAATACAGTTCAATGCACGTCTCCAACTTCCGGATGGTCCCTGGACATCCAACTCTGGGCTTGAGGCCTCCAGAGCCAGTCCTTACTCCTCCCTGACCCTCTAGCAGGGCAAAGGAAATGGTAATCACTCCCTCTCCCCCAAGGGGAAGAGAAACAGGGGATGCCAATGTGTAGGCACCCCTGTGTGTTACCTGCCTCTCTCAATGGTAGAGACAAGTGAGTTAAATTTGGGTGGTTCAGCCCCTTAAGTACAGTGGGAGGAAGGTACCAGGTCTGAACCCAGGATTGGACAGAACACAGGCCTTGTCCCACCTCCTCCCCTGTCAGTCAAAGGAGCTGCCACTGTGGGGAAAACCGATGATTGGCCCTGTCACTGCTTTTACTCTAACCAGGGCTTGCATGACAGGGAGGGCAGACTGGTAGCCAAACCAGGCATGGCTACATATAAATTATCAGTACATATTATATAGCTATAAAGTATGTTAGTTGAATTAAACATTGTATTGTATGTCTTTATTTATATAGAAAAGAAGGATCCAACGCTCCACGGTTTTTTAATTAAAGTTAATTTATTGTGCCACACAACGTTTCGACCAATAGGTCTTTCTCAAGTGACTAGGCATACACCAACTGAGGATAAACCCAGTATATTTATCCTCAACCAAAGACAATACAACAGGATATATATACTGGTTTATCCTCAGTTGGTGTATGCCTAGTCACTTGGGAAAGACCTATTGGTCGAAACGTTGTGTGGCACAATAAATTAACTTTAATTAAAAAACGTGTAGCGTTGGATCCTTCTTTCCTGAGTATTGCTTTGGAACATACCTGACAGGTACTTCCTTGAACCAGCAGCACCGGTAAACTGTATACTTTAATTTATTATTGTGGAGTGCAGCATACCCCCCTTTAAGTTTTATTTATATAGCGCCATAAATGTACATACCACTTTACAGTAGTAATACGCGACAATCATATAAATAACAAATAATATAAATTACCGGTCATGGGATTTAAGTGCTTCAGACATAAAAGTAACATTTAGGAAGAGGAGTCCCTGCTCCGAGGAGCTTACAATCTAATTGGTAGGTAGGAAGAATGTACAGAGACAGAAGGAGGGCATTCTGGTAAGTGCGTCTGCAGGTGGCCAAGCTTGATGTATCATGCGTATAGTATTAGCCACGGTGCTACTCATATGCTTCTTTAAGCAAGTGTGTCTTAAGGTGGGTCTTAAAGGTGGATAGAGAGGGTGCTAGTCGGGTATCACATAATATTTATTTAATTATCAGATAAATGAATAACACCTGACATATATCAATGTCTTTATAAGAACGTCCATCTTAGCATGGAACACGGCTGCCAACCCAGCCACTGACCCCTTCTTTTGCTGACCGTTCACCAGAGAGGGAGACGAGGAAAATGGTGTCCCCAGGCTGACACCTGGCTGATACTGGAGAGGTAGCAAGCATCTCAACCTACCAGATAACTGTCCAAAAGTAAAAAAAAAAAAAAAAGCAAGGTTGCCTTAAGAGAAGACTTTGCTCTGGTTAAAATCCCAGACTAAATAGGTGATCTCTCCCCCTCCAGCCATTCTCCCTCGACCTACGGCTCAAGAGAGAGTGGAGGGACTGGGCTTCCACTGTCACTAGCTGTAGTTACCCACAAACAGGGAGGAATGTAACTGAGCACCTTCCCCGTTGAAGTAATGTTGCAGGAAAACCTGTATGGAAAGCTTGAGCTCAGCACTTAGCAGGTTAGTTCAGAGGCGACTGTCCTAATTACCCTGCTCAGCTGGCTTGTTAGCTCCTTTAAAAAAACTGCAGCATTGACTGCTTGGAAAATCTTTGTCACAGAAGAGCCTGTGCTGCTAGAGAGATCCCAGGGGAAGAGAGGCAGCATCAGTCCCTGGAACCCGCCATAGGGAATCCCCACAGACAGCACCACAGACTCTGGACTGTCGTGGAGAGCACCCTGCCTCCAGGCACCTCTCATTGAGACTTGTCTCAAGAGATTGATAAAAGGCCTAGCCTTCCATCCTTCAGATAGGGCCTGCTGAATTTTAGTCAGTCCCCTACATGGGGTTAGGCCTGGTTATTATTTTCTGCTGTAGTTTTGTTTGCTGAGGTAAAGCTATTTTCTGTTAAAAGCTGCTGGCTAATAAAGCCTACGTGTATTTTCACCTAAAAACATCTTCAGTGTCTTACTCTATGCTCACATCTCCTTCAATATTTCACATGTTTATGGGATTTATCTTTACGTTTATAAACATGTTGCAATAATTATACTTTATAAGTAAAGTATTTTTTTCAATTTTCTTTTCTCTATCGATATATTATTATTTTATTTAGAGAACATCTACTGCAGTTCTATGAATTTTTTTTAGTTCATGTGGGAATAATGTGATCCAGTAAACTACCTGGCACCCGGTTGGCATATACCCTAGGTTCGACAAACTCACTGTTAAAGGGTTCAAAATGCTTTACACTCTTGTTTCATAAAATGTAACCCTTCTTACATCAGGCCCATAACCATCATCATTGTTACTTATTGATATGCAATACATTGATATGCATAAAGCTTGGCCCCCTGCAGACGCACTTAGCCAAATGCCCTCCTACTGTCTCTGTACGTTCTTCCTTCCTATCAATTAG
The DNA here is from genome assembly GCF_040206685.1 of Ascaphus truei. Classification (NCBI taxonomy): domain Eukaryota; kingdom Metazoa; phylum Chordata; class Amphibia; order Anura; family Ascaphidae; genus Ascaphus; species Ascaphus truei. Next base: position 357,204,465 of record NC_134485.1, read on the forward strand.
ATTGTAAGCTCTTCGGAGCAGGGACTTCTCTTCCGAAATGTTACTTTTATGACTGAAGCACTTATTCCCATGACCTGTTATTTGTATTATTTGTTATTTATATGATTGCCATGTGTATTACTGCTGTGAAGCGCTATGTACATTAATGGCGCTATAGAAATAAAGACATACATACATGTACATTCCCTATTTATCAGGTAGACAAATAATAACTTAGATTGTAAGGTCTTCGGGGCAGGGACACCCTTTCCTATTGTTATTCTCACGTCTAAAGTACTTATTACCACTATGTGTTATATTGTGTCACATGTATTACTGCTGTGAAGCGCTATGTACCTGTATGGCACTATATAAATAAAGACATACATACATACTGTACATTCAGTAAAGCCAATGGTAAAACATCTAACTGATGGATTTTGCCTGCTCATCTACAGTAAGTCCAAATACCAAGGATTCATTACTAATGTATTAAAAGAAGAGTCTGTAGATTACATTTTAAGAATCAAAGCAAAAAAAATAATAATAAATCAAATACTTTCAATACATTTTTGTGGCCTCTTATGCATACACCATATATTTATTAAATGATGCTTGAGAGCTAATTTGCATAAAAGTACACAATGAAGGAAATCAAATTCATATTCAGTTTTATGTTGCTTGAATATTGTTAGCTATACTCAAAGCAATTAGAGTGCAAAAGGGAAATGTCATGATTTCTGTGACGTTAGGGATAGATTTGGCTGCTTTTAATAAAGGTTAAGCCAACCATTACCCATACCTTTCAGCAAAAACATCTGTAATATAAATATGTAGCCCCGGTCTCATTTCGCCCCCAGAGACCCCCCTCGTGAGTGCCGAGTGGTCGTGGGTGCCGCCGGAGGCAGCGACAGACCCGCCGGAACAACGCGAAGGTGTGGGCCGGAGCAGGGAGCGCTCTGAGTCCTGGGAGTCCCGGCGGCGCACCCGGCTAGCGGGGGCCGCCATTGATCGCGCATGCGCGGGAACAGCTAGAGAGTTGCGGCGGCCATTAGGTACTCGTGCATGCGCAGGGCAAGTGCGCACGCGGCCCCAATGCAAATGCAGCCTCCACGGGACTACAGTTCCCATGAGGCTTAGGGCCAAGTACACCAGGTGCCTCATAGCGGCCAATGGGAGCGCAAGGTTACTGGGAGAGCAGATAGATACATTTTGCGGGCTTTGGAGCAAAGCAGTTGGAGCTGGGAGCAGGAAGGGGGAGGAAGGGTGTAGGGAGCAAGTGGCTCCTACACCAGGTAAGGTATCCCCAGATCCCAGGCAGGCCCAAAGCCCCACCAGGGTAGTGGGTAGGTACTGAGGGACGGCCCCTAGGTTAGGGACCCTGCACTTAGGTGTGGGTGAGTGTGCAGTCTTGTCAGTGTCACGGCTGTCAGTGCTGTGTGCGCTGACAAGTAGGCACAGTGTGTGTGCAGCACGGTTGCTGCGGGTACCCGGTGAGTGCAGTGGGTTGCTGCAGGTACCGGGTTGAGTGCAGTGGGGTTGCTGCAGGTATTAGGGCGAAGCTTGTGAGAGGGGATCCGGGAGGTGAAGGGAGAGGTAGTGTGGGTGCAGGGAGTCAGTGACCCGCCTGCATAGGACAGGCTACCCCGCAGGCCCTAGGAGTATTCCCTGAAGTCACCATAGGTTGCTGTGCTGCAGGGACGCCCTATAGTGGTAGCGAGCATCCCCCTTACTGAGTACCAGTTAGGGACAAAGCACAGAGTCGCGACGGTTGCAGTCATCTGGGACCAGACGGCTGGACACCGTGATATCTGGAGGCTACATGTTGGAGGCATCTGACCCTTTGTGAAGTTGTTGCCGGTCACCGCCGTGACCAGAAGGTATTATTACATCAAGTGCACCAACACCGGTCAACAGGCGCTGATCCCGCCTTAGGCGTAACTCTTTAGGGACACTAAGCGAGTGGCTAAAGAACTGAGCCTATACCAATAGTACTATACATGGACACGGTGTGTGGGGCACGCGGTGAGGGGACGGAGACGTTACTGCTGATGAGTGGCTGAGCCACTAGTGTTATGCGCGTTAGAGTATAAGTATATGTTATGTGTTATTGCTACGTTGCATTATAGAGTGATAAGATACTGTTGCGTTACAGTAAAACTGGTTGCATCACATGTGTGTTGTTGTATTTCTTGCCCAGGGGAATCTCACATCACGGGGATCCTGTGTAAGTGGAGGCGCTGCGCTATAAGTGTTACCCCAGGCTCCCAGCTAGCGGAGGCTCAGATCTCCTGGAGCCGCAGGTGCTGCAGTTACCCGTAGTCCCTTTGGGAGCGTCAGAAAAAGGGCTACATATATATTACGCTTGTATATATATATATACGTAATATATATATATATATATATATTACGCTTGTAAAACTTTGAAAAAGTCAGTCGACTGACGAAACGCGTCAGGATAGCAGTCACGGCACTACGTCATCACGTTGGGACGGAACGTCTGTGGCAGACCTCTGTACCTGCTGCAAGGAGCCCCAGTGTTGTTTCCTGACGGTAGTCAACCTGGCTAAGGCTGAGTCCCTAGTCTTCACTCTGGCACGCGCGCCCGGCGGGGGGGCGGCGCGTGCACAGCGCTACATCGCGATCTGCGGTCTGGGGGGAGAGGGAAGGTGTGCGACAGGAGGGAGTGTGGCTGTGGGTTTGCGGGGGCATGGCCATGACGTCCCGCGGCTGGTTCGCCCTTATTGGCTGAACCGCAGATGTCGAGTTCAAATTCTCCTGCCTCCCTGAAAACCTGTCGCGCACCGCTGGGGAAAGGTGCGTGACAAGGTAGGGACTGGGACCGGCTGGACTGCGGGGGCGGGGCTTGATAGCACAGCGCACGCCGAGCCGTGCGCTGTGGCGGTGACTGGGACCGCAGCCATAGAGGGACTTACTACAAAGGACTTCTACTTTCATCATCTTGTCAAACACCACGAGGTCTTATATCATAGACTGACAGCTGGCAACGTCGGATACATCTCTGCTGTGGAGGAGACTCCTTGCTTATCCGTGGTGGTGATATGTACAATGCTTCCATTTTTATTCTATTTGTGAGTGAGCTTGTTTCCCTCTACTCAATTTTTATTATTACATTTGTACATTTTTAACGCTATGGGCTGCGCGCTTTCTCTTTTGTTTTTTTAGATTTTTTTTCTGGACGTGGTTCTCCATTTGAAAGCTGCCTCTAACCCATACAAGCGTAATCATCGGACTGGATCTTTCAAGGAGTGGATCAGAATACATTTTTAATTTAATTATGTTATTGATTTATTTAGATATTTCTTTCTGCTAATAGAGATATTTTTATTATATGTTTATTATTGCAAATAACTTTGCTATATCTCACTATATCATATCTAGTGGCGCTTCTAATGTGTGTCTATATACAGTATATATATATATCAAATAAAAAGATCACTTGTGAGCACATTCACATGTCTTAGGCAGGTCTGCAACCCTGCCTTTCATCATTATCTCCCAGCATACAGTCTTCCACTGCAGCAAGGGATTCTGGGAAATGACATGCAAATGAGCACACTGTGTCACCTTTTGCCTGAAAAACCATTGTTACATGGAGCCCATATAAGCTAATGCTCGCTGTTAACACAGCTTTAAAGCACAGCATGGGAATCAGATGCAAAGCCAGAAAAACCATTCACAGACATGTTTCAACCTTAAGACTTTGGTCCCGCTGCGTCCGGCGGCGCGCGCGTGCTACTCACCATCTGATGGTATCCTCCCGAGCAGGTCCCAGTCCCTCCTCCCTACACTGCTCACTACACGCTGTGACGCGTCAGCCGCCAGGGGATGCAAGAGAATTATAATCCCAAGCGGCGACGCGTCACGTGGTGTGGCTGTGAGCCAATGAGGAGAGGAGGAGGGGAAGATTCGGGGAGCGGGGAGGAGAGGGGGGGAAGCAGTTGCAGCACCAAGGGAGCCCCCCTGCTCCCTCCCACAGACTCTCTCCTCATAGTCTGTGTCTGCAGTGTCAGCAGATGCATGGGGGGGGGGGTGGGGGCGGGAACCCCTGGCAATGAGGAGAAGAGGAGGGGAGGCTTCGGGGAGGAGGAGGGGAGGCTTTGGGGAGCAGGGAGGCTGTGGGGAAGGGGGAGCGGGGAGGCGAGGTAGGGAACCCCTTCCACACAGTGTGATGGCCCCGCCCCCCCGACGTCATTGCCGCGCCCACAAGTGCCTCTCCACGCTCCGCCTGTCTGCAGTGCCGGCGCGTGGTCTGAGGCAGTGGGAACTTAGCCTAATGGGTATCATCAGTGTGAAGTTGGTTGTGCTGCTGGCTTTGCAATTTTCAAGGCTGTAGGGTTTACCATCACGTTTTAAGTTATGGTGGGTGCCTTTTTCACAGATTAATCAAAAACTGACATTGGATACAATCCCTTGACAGATTTGTAGAATCCAATTTGCGGATTCAGAAATCCTTGGCGGATTGTTAAGAATCCACCAATGGATTGCTGAATTCGCAGGTTGGATTCTACAAAACTGTCAATGGAATTTGGATCCGCTGCGGATCCAAATTCACCTAAAAAATGGACCCATCTCTACCTATATGTGACATCCTTAGATGTATGACCACATAATCTTCAAGTATACTATAGGCTATGTAGGCCTTGCACATTAGTCATTTTATACCACATTAATAAACACAATATACTTTATTTCACATGGCAAGAAATTGATGTTTATGACACAAATTCAATAAAAATGTGGTTATATTATTATCATTATTATCAACCGATTCATCTGTATTTGGCCACCATGTTCCGCAATTCAAGGTTTTTTTTAAAGTTGTTATCTTATTGTACTTTAGCAAGTAAACTATATGTACCATATAATGGTGTATGGTATACATACCCTACCTTCACTTTAAACACTAAAAAACATTCTACATGTAGCCAGGTCCCCCTCTGCTCAGCGGACCTCCCCCTCCTCTCCAGGTACTCACCGCCCGGGCGGGAGTAGGGCGGCCGGTCGCGGGTGCAGGCGCAGGTGCGGGCGTGTGTGCACGCACGGCACGCATCATCAGTAAGCAGGGGAGAGACGGGGCAGTAGCGGAGCGGCGTTAGGGACTCCCGGTGGCTCCCGTGCAGGGCGCCGCCATCTTAGATTGCGCACGCATGCGCTGTAAGGGTTCTATCGCGGTGGCCAGCCAGGAAGCTCGCGCATGCACAGTGGAAGTGCGCGAACTGCCACCAATGAGGAGAAGGCTCTAAGCAGGGACTACAAGTCCCATGAGCCTTAGGGGACCCCACGTGATGCCAGGGAGCCAATAGGGCTGCAGTATCTCCCTGCTCACAGGGATTGATAAATTTCACGTGCTGGGAGACATGTCAGTCGGCGCCAGGAGAGGCTAGGGGAAAGAGATGAGGGTGCAGGGGTCAGTGACCCACTGCACTAGGCCAGCAGCCCCTAGGCCCCAGTTAGCCCTGAGCCACTCAGTAGTTTGTGGTGCTTCAGGGACAGGCCCCAGGGTAGGGATCCTGCCCCTTAGCTATTACAGTGTCAGTTAAGGACACAGCGGACGCTGCGCTTCCCACCAAGAGGCTTGGGATCAAGCCTACTGCGCCGAGAGAGCGGAACTGTACCCAGGGTTTGTTGTTGTGTCTGGGCCAACGGGATGCCCGCCCTCTAGTTGTACTTAAGGGCAGTACCGCCCTAAAGTTAGTAGGTTGTCCTTCACCATGAGGAAGGCAGGTCACGTCTGGGAGCCTGAGATTGAGGCCTTCCCATGCGCTCTTCCTTCTGAGTAGTGACTATACCTCTGCCTCTGCTAGGGAGGTGGGGAAGAGCTAGGACGGCTGCGGGTGCCCAAGGCCAGTATTGACTGTCCAGGGACTATCTCCAGGGATACCTGGGATAAGAGACTGTGATCCGGCAGTTGACTGCTGAGTACCTGAATTACTGCACTAAGAGCCGTAATAAACCCGTTCATGTTTTGCAATATACCTCCTGCCTGGTGTGTGATCTTATTGGGGGGAGAGTTACAGTTCTACCTTAGGAGATCGCCTCCATATCCTTGGAGCCTATGGCAGATGGAGGCGCTGCACTGCTAAGTACTACGTGGGGAATGGACCCCAGAAGCCTGTTCCTGTGTCCCAAGGTTACCGCGGACGACTCAGCCGTCTTGTTACCAGCAGGTATGCACCACAAACACCCAGTAACGGCCCGATCTGCGATTGGGGGAGGGGGGGAACACCGTTACTCTTATATCTGCTGTACAGGCCAAAATCTATGAACTTCTCTTAATCCCTTAACATGTCAGATGAAAATCCTCATACTTCCTCCTATTCCTCCTCCTGGCCCTACTGCCCCCTTCTCCATTACTGTTGGCAGAAATATCATACACCCAGTATCACACGCACACTGCCTAGGGGGTCACATTTGAATTCTCCCTCACATTCTCCTCTCACTTTCACAATGTGGCTAAAAGCTGCCGATTGTTTCCTCTGTAACATTGCAAAGATACACCCTTTCTTCAGTCGCTCTACTGCTAAAACTCTAACGCAAGCCCTCATTCTCTCTTGTCGCCACAACTGTGACCTTCTACTATCCGGCCTTCCTTCCTCCACTACAATCGATCTTAAACACTGTTGCTTGAATCGCTTTACGCTCTCCTAACTCTATCTCCATGTTTCTCCTGCTGAAATTACTCTCCTTACTTCCTATTAAATCCCGTATTACTTACACATAATCCTTCTCTCGTCCCCTCCTTACATCTGAGCCCTAGTTTCTCGCTATACACCTGCCTGACTTTTGCTTTCTGCTCAATGATGTCTCCTGTTTACCCTTTTTGTATCTAAAGCCCTCTCCTGTCTAAAACCTTTCTCACTTATTGACCCAAACCTCTGGAATGCCCTTCCCCTCAATAACTAATTTTCCTAATGTCTACTTTTATATATGAAGCACTTATTTTTATTATGTAACATGTGTTACTGCTGTTACGCGCTATGTACATGGATGGCAGTATATAAATACATACAGTACATACAGATGTTGCAAAAATTATTACTCCTGCTGACAAGTTACAGTGAGATGCATAATGTGCCAGTGGGAAAAGCCCATTCAGCTGAATTGACTGTGGATGGAAAAGGGGTGGGACTACTGTGCACACCCACTCCAACACACCAGTGCTTTAATAGTGTTCTAAACCGGGATTTGGTTGAAAAAGCACCATTAGAAGACTTTTCAATAATTGGATTTATTAGATACAAATTGTTATTTTTTTAAAATTATTTAAATGAGATACTTTACCAATCATGGCACTATGGCCTACAAACTCTAATTTACTTTCATGGGAGTTTCCCTTCTATACTGCCCTGATCAGTACAATCACAGTGTAATGAATAAACCCCAAAAGATTTATTGAAATTATAAATAGACCCTGCAATATGCAAGACAAATTCAGTCATTTGAACTTAGTAATACAGAATTATCTGCCTTATCTATGTTTATACTGTGAAAACAAAAAAACCGGCGCCTCCAAATGGAAATAGTAGAACCTGACCAAATGTAAAGTCCAGTATGTATGGAGAGGAATCCTGGGGGGAATCTTCAACGAATGTGTATTATATCTATGTTTGTCACATGTGTCACTATTTTTATATTTATAGCATTAGCACTGATTTCACTGCTCTTCTCTTTTATATGTTTATACTGTACATCATTTTACATGGATAATGTAAGTGTAGCGCACTTTCCCCCACCCCCTGGGAGATGTGTGGCTATGATGTGTATGTAGGGTGCTATACCTGTGGCTCACAGAAGGCCTGAGCCTCCACTGCTGGGAGTCTGGGGTGTTCCTGGATTGATGCTCGGTAGCACCTCCACCTGTATGGGTTTCTATTATGTGGAATACCCCCTGTTACAGGACACATAGTAAATATACACATGGTATATGATAACAGTTTTACTATAGATACAATATATATACACAACTCCCCCAACCAGGCCTTGCAGGGTCGTAGTTTCCACGCCCAAGACACAGTCTCCAAGTCCCTACCACCCTGGTGTCCCCAAGAACCACCCCTCCCAACATGTGGTACAGTGCTGCCCACTAAAGTGTTTGTTGGTGCACTTGTAGATATGGTGCGGTACCTGCCGGGCGATCCCACACCTGGGCGAGCTGCTGATGAAAGATGGGATCCACGAATCCGGAGTGATGAACCGTGATGCCTCTGCCTCTACGTTGGGTGGGTCCCTCGTGAAGTGTAGTCTCTGTATCACAGATGGAAGATCTGGTCCCAGATCACCCGGGCCCAGGATGCAGCCGCGTCCTGGCTTTGTCCTTATGTACTGGGTCCACAGGGGCAGTGTCCCTATCTTTGGGCCTGTCCCTGCAGCAACCACAAGCTACACAGGTGAGTCAAGGCCTAGCTGGGGCCTATCAGGGGATATCTGGCCTAGTGCAAATGCCACAGACACCTGTACATACCTCTTATCCTAATCGCGTCCCAGCTCCGACTGTCGTGCTCCTCAGCGCGCCAAATGTAACAACTGTAGTCCTCCGTGAATCCTGCAGCCCTATTGGCTGCTTCTCCCCATCTGACTAGCAGCCCCTGGGGCTGCTGGGGATTGTAGTTCCCCTGCGGGACTTATGTGTAATAGCCGCCTGCTGCTCCTGCTCTCTGCGCATGCGTGAAGCCTTCTCCTAATGGGCGCCGCAACTTAGAGCTCATTGCACATGCGCAAGTCAGCTGCGAATGCGCGCGCATATTCAAGCCTTGCCTGACTGACCGCGATGCCTGCAACTACTCCCCGCAGCTACCGCACCTTTAAACACCTCCCCGCAACCACCTGCGCACCCGCCGGACCCACCCACCGCTGCATCGGAGGTAAGGACTTATGGGGACCATGGGGACCTGGGTTACATAAGTACAAGCCTAAAATTTCATTTTTGGTATGTTATGAACTGAGAGCAAAGGTTAATTACCATCCCTGGCAGTTTGTGAGCCAGATGCAAATTGCTAGTTCTAATTTTATTCCTTAGCAGTTCTTGTCTTGCAGCTTCCTGCTCTAGGAGAGCAATACATTCACTACATGCTGGCCTGCAATTTAACGTCTGAGGAACTGAGGTCTCCTGGGAGTAAACCACAATGCAGATATAATATACTGCTTCTGCTTCTGTGTCACTGTAATACTTGTTATATAAATTCTGGCTATAACCACAAACACTAAAATGAACTGCTGTGATCCCCACTGCCATATATAAAAATCAATTTATACAATTTGTTTTGTTAAACTGGTACGATTTCCATTATCACATGTCAAAGTGTTGTTACTTAAAGCAGCAGTTCCTTTTGGAACTCATATATATATATATATATATATATATATATATATATATATATATATATACATACATACATACATACATGCATATATAAAATATATACATACAGTAGGTGGGAAGGGATCAGGGGTTCCCCAGAGCTGAACCCTGTTTATGTCAGCTCCAGGGACCCTTGGTTCCTGAGATACTTACCAGATAAGATGCTGATGGTTACTTCCTGATATTTAAATCCCGAGCGTCATGCGGAACAAAAGGAAGTCGTGAAAGATGACATTCCGGTTCCTATTTGCCTGTGTAAAGTGGGCTATTAAAATACCATCTTGTTTCCACTGGAGTGGATGCTACGGGGCAGCACATTCCCTCGTAAGTATTTTGAGAAAGAGCGGGTCCAAAGAGCTGAAAGGAATATGGTTAAGCTCCAGAGACCCCTGCTTCCTACAGTATGTTAAAAAAAAGGGAGGCGAGAAAAAAGCGTTCGGGTAGAACTACTCCTTTAACATTGGAATCATTGGCAAAACCAGTTTGTGTTTGGTTCTCACAGAAAAAAAGGAGTTTGAAGTTGATATCCTGCATAGTATTAATGGTTTGGGACCTCTATTTTATATTTAAAATACAATTGCTGAAAATAAGTGTAGCACATGTCCCCCCCCCCTCTGGAAGATTTAGTCATGGCTATTGCTTGGTGTAGTGCTGATTACCTGTTTGGCATAGGAGAGCTCAGGTACCCGCGATAGTGTGGGGGAAGACAGGCAGACTTTTAGTAATTCCTCTGGTTCTTCTACTTGGTGACAGCACCTCCAGACATAGGGGGCTTCAGCAAGGCTAAAGGGGGTCCCCGCTATGACATTCCTTACTCACAATACTCCCTCCACACAGATTGCCGCGGAGCCAAAAGTATAATTGAGGATGATCTTTATTGTAGAAGCCACTGCGATGTTGCTACAGTGAATGCTTTAGTTGGTAAGGTACATCCCAGGCTTGTGGATGGTACTGGCCTGCTGGTAATAGTGAGGCCACCCTGGATTAGGTCAATGCCTCAGCCCATGAGGGACTGAGCACATATCTCTCTCTCCCAGCTGGGAGGAGAGCTCCGAGCTCCTACTCCATGACGAGATAGTTGGAACCCCAATCACAGACTGAAGGATACCCCTAGGGGCTGAACTTCATACTATAATTTAGGCACTTCCTTCCTGTAGCTCAAAGAGGGAGGGCCAAGCACATGCACCACCACTCCTATCAATCAGGAAGTCAGCATGAGGAGGGGGGAAACCCCATAGGACAGCCTGTCACTGTCTGTGTCTTACTGGACCAGCCATCGCTATATAAGAATTTGGAGGGACTCGTGTATGACCTTCATCATAACCATGTACATCACAAACAGACATCTTGCATCACTTTTCATTATGCCTATGAAAAAAACAAATAACTTATAATTATCATATAATTTATATAATATTTTTTGTTACACTTTGTATATTCTTTTTTATATTTGTGCAATTCTCTTACTGTGCACTCCACAACTGGATCAAAATACCGCAGACTCTCCCAGACAGTCTGGTGGCCAGTCTAAGTTCTTTGAAAACTAAGGGCCTCATGCAGTAAGCGCCGATAAGCTGTTTATCGCCATTTTTTCAGCAAATTTGCCCTCCCGATTCAGTAAGCACCGATAAGTGGGAATTATCGGCAATTTTTGTTGCCGATAAAAACTTAAATTGGGCACTTTTTGAACTCGGCTGAATTCAGGTAGCCCCGATCAGCTTTTCGCTGCTGATCAACACTCCAGAATGGAGAGTTTTTCGGCAATCCAGCCCACCAACTAAAGTTGGCAAGTTGGTGGAGGAGAAGCATCGGCAAGGGCGACACTTAGAAAAAATCAGGCCTTTTTCCTGCCTGGGATTGATGCCGGGGGTCTCCGGAGCTGATACCCATTAATATCAGCACCGGAGACTCCCGGCATGCATCCGAGGCAGGAAAAATGCATGTACAGCCCACTTCATTACCTTAGCGGCTAACCGCTAAGGCAATGAAGGGGTTAACCCACCGTGCCAACTTTATTGTGGGTAGCGGGGGTGGGTGAAGCGGTAATTGGCCCTTGTTGTTTGTTTAGGGCTTGCGGGGGGGTTGCGGGTGCACTTAACCGCTTCACGACCGTAGCAGTTAATACCGCTATGGTCATGAAGGGGTTAAGGCCTCGCGCTACCCACCCGCAAGCCCTAAACAACCACCATTGGGGCTAATACCCCCTTCACCCACACACCCTACCCACAATAAAAATAATCACACACAGAAGCCCCACACTAAATAAATAAATATATCTAAATAAATAAATGAATATATATATAATATATATATATATATATATATATATATATATATATATATATATATAAATATATATATATATATATATAACCCCAACAACCCCTATAACCTCTAACATACACATATATGCACATCAATGATACTATAGGCCGGCAGGGGCCCTCGGGTGTTACCCGCAGCCCTGAAGTACCAATTATGTGCCCCCCCCAAACTAATGTCAAAACACATACATACTTATCAAGAAATACCCCCCCCCCCCCTTAACACATACAGTATAGTAATGGCCACAATTACTATTATCCACAAATGGATAATAGTGAATGTGCCCATTTTTAAAACATAAACACCAATCAATACATTAAATACATATAGTACTCCCCCATGTCCGGCTGCCACTATGAAGGCCATCCTCCTCTTCATCCTGCCCATGCCCCCTCCGCTGCTGCAAAACAGACACAAGAATGAAACAATCCAATGTAATGTCCCCTAACCCCTTAATCACCATTGCGGTTATTAACCGCTACAGTCATTAAGGGGTTAACCCACCCTCACTCACCACTCGGGACGCCTACATACCCTCCCCCACTAACCCCCCACCCCATGAGGCCTAACCACCCTCACCCACTACCCACAAGGGAGGCCTACCCACATACCATTGGGGAAAATACCCCCCCCCCCCACCCCCAGTACCCACAAAAAAAACAATACACAGCCCCACAATAAGCATCATTCTATTTATTAAATACATTACCCACCTCCTGTGCTCCCCCCATAAATACATGGTTTATCCTTTTACACACAGGGTTCATAACACAGCCCCACGCGAGTCCCCGGCGGGCTGGCGGGGCACCTGACAGACCAACAGGGTACCAGCAGCTCATTTCAAACAGGTTCTGGAGGCCTGTTGGTGGGTCCCGCCAAACGCCATGGCCCCCAGGTGGTCTCCTTGGGATACCGTGGGCCACAATTGGGTCCCCATAGTAGGCCCGCGGATTTCTGGGAGCCCCGGGTCAGACCCACAGGTGTCTGCGGGGCCTCGGGTGGTTCCCACGGGGGTTTGGGGAACTCACGAGTGCTCACTTTGGGACTTAATGACTGTACCGGTTAATAACCGCTATGGTGATTAAGGGGTTAGGGGACATTACATTGGATGTTTGCTTTCTTGTGTCTGTTTTGCAGCAGCGGAGGGGGCATGGGCAGGATGAAGATGAGGATGACCTTCATCGTGGCAGCCGGAAATGGGTGAGTGCCATATGTATTTAATGTATTTATTGTTGTTTATGTATTTTAAATACACAGGGGGTGTATGTTGTTTATTGCTATGTTTATTGGAGGCAAATGTCCCCAATAAACATGCTATTCTGCCTTAACCCCTTCATTGCCTTAGCGGCTATACGCTATGGTAATGAAGCAGCATTTATGTATTTTAATAATATTGTGCGGAAGCAGGGGGTCCCCTGAGCTGAACCGCATTGATTTGTGGCTCAGAGACCCCCTGCTTCCCGAGTTACAGGCCCCAGTTTGGGGCATCGGTTACAGTGTCGCCGCCATATTTATAGCGGACACGGTGCGAATGGGGTGCTATAAAGAAGGCGGCGACACTGCCACCCGATGACACATACCGGGGCCTGTAACTCGGGAAGCAGGGGGTCCCTGGTCCACAAAGCAACGTGGTTCAGCTCAGGGGACCCCCTGCTCACAGTACACTATTATTAAAAATACATTCATGCTGCTTCGTTACCGTAGCACATAGCCGCAAAGGTAAGGAATGATTGTTTATTTATATATGTCTTTTACTCATAGTGTAGATGTGCAGAGGGTCTCCGGGGCTGAACCGCTTTGATTTTAGGTCCGGGGACCTCCTGCTTCCCGAGATACAGGCCCCTTTAGGGAGTGCCGGTATCCCTCTGCTTTGTTTACATTCCGCGGTCACGTGATCGGGACCTTTAAATTGCAGAGGGATACCGGCACCTCATAAAGGGGCCTGTATCTCGGGAAGCAGGGGGTCCCCGGACCTGAAACCAATGCGGTTCAGCTCTGGTGACCCCCTGCACATGTACACTATGAATAACAGTTGTTTGTAAATACTTTATATTTTGCCGATGTTTGCGCTGAGAGAGCGGCTGGTCTCTCTCTGCTGCAAACACCTATCGGCAGAAAAGGCCTATCGGCAGGTTATCGGGAGCCAGCCTGTTTCGGCACAGGCTCATCGGCAGTTTTGCTTTCGCAGTGATTCGGCAGGGATCGGCATGGATTCGGCCCTTACTGAATACTGCAAGGGCAAATCGCCAAAATCATGCCGATAGGGAACACTTGCCGAAAGCACTTTTTCGGCGCTTACTGCATAGAGCCCTAAGGCTGTCTCACATTTTAATCTGGTCTGTAACTGTTACATACGCCCATAATATATAGTATTTTAACTGTTCATGCAATGTCTTGTATATAATGTATACCCTTTTCACTTATGTAACTGTATTTGTACCATGTAGTCATTATCATCTTAACTCTATGCCCAGGACATACTTGAAAACTAAAGGTAACTCTCAATGTGTTACTTCCTGGTAAAACATTTTATAAATAAATACACATCTTAGTGTATACATGTATCTTATACAATGATAATTTGATAATTAAGATACTCTTTTTTTTTTTGAAGCACACTTTTTTCTCTACCTCAAAAACTGTACAACAACAACCTGTAGATTTACTTTGACATCTACAGTAGGTGGCAGTGATACTTATTCATTGCACAATAGGTTTTTGTTTAGTTTTCCACGGTATTCACAATGTTAGTTCACATAGAAAAAAGCAGCACTCGCAATATCTTGTAGAACTTATTTGATCCTGCCACCGGTGCACATCTGTGCACACGTCTGGTCGATATAGTGTACAATTTTAAAAATAGAAATCCAGCACTCCAGTGGACTTGCAGAAAATTTCAAATTTATTTACATCATTACAAGCAATTCATCAAAGTTTTGGTCCCCACCTTTTTCAAGATTGTATTGTATGTATTGTATTTGATGTCTTTATCTATATAGCGCCATTAATGTACATAGCGCTTCACAGTAGAAATACACGTGGTAATCATATAAATAACAAATACAAATAATATAAATAACAGGCCATGAGACCAACTGCTTCAGACATAGAAGTAACATTAAGGAAGAGGAGTCCCTGCTCCAAGGAGCTTACAATCTAATTGGCAAGATGAGAAAGCAGTGATAATTGTGTGCTAAATATGCCCACCAGCCACCAGGGGAAACTTGTAAGGGGAGGAAACAGGGAGGGGACTGGAAAAATGGTACCAAGAGTTGGATGCACTGTTGCTCTATTGTTAATTATAGTAGGTATTGCTTTGTACAGACGTGCCAAGCTCACTATATGCGATCTACATTACTCTCCTTTCTGGTGATCAAATTTTGCCAGCAGTCCCCAGCGAAGCTGTATTTTTCCTCATCAATATTTGAGCATTGTTGCTAGAATATTGGTGTACTCATATTTGACAGTAAACAATTACAATTTTAGAACAGTCGTATATTACAATGTGTATATATTCTAATATACAGTTTATTTATTCTTAGTTTCATATACAGTACTGTACAGATGCAGCCAAAAGTATCCAATGACTTGCCTGGGAAAAAATACGGTGGCTATCTCACAGTAAATGCTGCAACATTTCTATTAGATTCTGCAGCCAGACCAATGGCCCATCGGATTAACACAGAGCGGGTCCCTGCAGTCCCATTCAATTTGAATGGGACCTTCAGGGACTCCCACTGTGTTAATCCGATGGGCCATTAATCTGGCTGCAGAAATCTCACAGAAATGTTGCAGTTTACTGGGAGATTGCCCCAAATTTTCCAAGGCAAGTCACCGGATACTGGTGGCTGCATCTGTATATACTGTGCACTGCTCTTTGTCCTTACCATGATTTAAATATATTATTTTCAAGTGAGATATGTATCATTATGTACAGTCACAATAAGGATTTGTCTATTATTGTATCACAGGTAGGATAACACTGTTAGGAGAATTCAGGTGAAGAGCTCGAACAGCCGGACATAAGGAGAGCACAGCTCAGAAGCAAACAACTAGGAACCATGATGAAATGCCAATAAAAGGTAAATTTATTCTTCAAGGGGAATCATCCACAGCATAGGAGTTGTACATGGACAGTCCTTATGTCCGGTTGTTCGGGCTCTTCCCCAGCATTGTTTATCTGGGGACGCATGCATGCCGATGGAGCCTGGATTACTTATCCATGTACCGGTGCAGTGAGTACTCATTTCATTACCAAATGACTTTCATCTATTCAAGTTCTTTTTTATGTAATTTCTCATCAGTCTGATATGGAGGGGGCAAAACAGGTGACTGCACCAAGGAAGGAGTGGATTGGGTTGTCCGTTATCCATCTGGGACTTATTATGCTTATCCACCGCTCCTATACCACCTTCCCCCTCAGTTGATATTAGTGCTGTCATCCTTATTTGATTCAAGATTGAACTAGATGACTGAACATTTCTTTATTCCTTAAGGGGCACTGTGCTATCAGACTACAAATTACCATCACCTATACTCACTTTGCACCTGGATTGCAAACACCCAAGTTCTTTATAACACTGCATATGTGGACATATTCATTGCAATTGGTTATATTCAGATATTTGTCCTTGCTGTGAAGCACTAGTTTGAGTCTTCCAGTTTCAATATCTATTTTTCTGTTAGGAGAATTGCCAAGCAACAGCTGCATTTGGGCTCTTTGCGCCATTTTCCCATCCCCTCCTCCTTACATGTTTCCCCTGGCGGCTGGTGGGTATATATAGCAGACAGGTATCACTGCTTTTTTATCTTCAAAAAATTCCATGTGGGGACCGAAACGTTGACGAATTGTTTTTAATTCTGTAAATACATTTTTAAAAACGTTCTTCACAAGTCCCCTGGAGTGCCGGATTTCTGTTTTGAATTGAACAGTATAACTGTTCATACATCACGGCCTTTTTGAGAATAATATGTTTTGTGTGTTGTTTTTTTGTTTTTCAACTTTCGGACAGTTTGTTGCGAATGAGATTGTTACATGGAAGAGTTTTACAGTTTGTGATAGTATAGTAACCAGATTTCCTTTCAAGTCGCAATAATGGGAGAGTTGAAGTGGTATTCAGTATTTACATTTTTTGTTTAACTTCAAGACATTGCTTGATCCTTGAGAATAGCCGGTCTTTCTGGACAACTCTGTTGCCTCGACTGTCAGCAGAAACTAGGCTTATTTAAAGGCTTGTATAATACCGCACAATAGTGCGAGAAGTAAGTTGGCCAGGCATTACAGTTTTTAACTGAAGTTTGACAATACTAGGACAATTTGATGACAAAATCCACAAATTGATGGTGATCCAAATTTCCGTGTTATTAATCGTTGTCCTATTAGGTTTACTCGCTCATCCCACAACGCGGTATAAAATAGAGAGTTTCCCTAGTGTTACTGAAATAAGCCCCCAGGCTGGTGTAAATGCATTTGTGTTCCTGTTCATCAAACCTGATTATGGACAATATAACTTTTTACCAAAATATTTAGCAACTGGATGGACTTGACTTCTGTATAAACTAGGCATTTGTTTGCATATTCATAATTTATTCTATGATGTAACTTTTTATTTACCAAAATATAAAAGAATACAGAGTGTCAGAAATGATATGTCTTAAAGAGTCAGACAAAAGCAATGTGACTTATTATGCAGGCATTGGGAACTGGTGCCTGTTACTGCCTGAAGCAAGTCGGCTTCTATAAAGTAGTATACAAGGCAGCTTGTTCGGTCAGCAAGACAGAGAATAAAGTACAGTGTGAAATCAGGAAGCAATAATGCAAAGATGAAAGACCTGTTTTTTTTTTTTTTGGTCTTTCATGTTTAAATGAAATGGTCCAGATTATGTACAAATATTTTAACAACCTTGATGTTGATTAACTATATCTCGTGGCACTGCTGATCTGAATGATATGGCATTATATTTGATTGAAGGAAACATGGTCTGCTTTGTACACATGCATAAAATGCAATGTATCCCACATTCCTTTCAATCCCCTTTTATTTTCCCTCTGTCAATCCGCCCTCTTTTTCCTTCATTTGTATATTAGGAAAGTTCAATAAAACTGTTCTAAAAAATATACTTGTTTATTTTAACATATACCCTTCATTCTGCTGATATATATATGTAGCGGTCATGTAAAATGGCTACAGTCATCTCTCCTGCTGACAGTAAGGCCTGGTAAGTTGTGGGCATGCCAGCAGTAATTATGGAGGTTTGCCCTCACACCCTGGTGTGGTGCCCTGTGTATGGATGGGAGTGGTCACATGCTCTGACTCCATGGTTAGTGATGTCAGAGGTGTGTCAGCTTCCAGAGTGTACATAAGGCACAGCACTGTGTCTAATAGTTAGTTCTGCTAAGTGGAGGAGGAGTTCTGGGGAGTTCTGCCAGAGTTCTGAGAAGAGTAAAGTTATGTTATAGTAGCTGAGTAGGAAGACTGTGTCCAGGGACCTGGCACAGGGTAAAGACATCCCGGCTGGGATAGGGAATCCCTATTAAAGGAGAATTACACCTTTCAAAGGGAAGCACTGAGGGACAATGAGTGGCTAGAGAAACTACTGCGAGGGGCAGCTAGCCCACATCAACCAATAAAGATGCTCTTAATCCCAAATCCTCTCGTGTACATGTGTGGAGTGAATGTACAGAGAGGAGCACCACAGAGGAGTTCCTCTCCAGGACCATCCCCAAGTGACCGAAGGGACCCTGATGAGGTGGAGGCGCTGCACTGGAACTAGGTAGGACTCTGCACACTACCTCAGCTGCCTGTCTGGACGGGTCCTCCCCACACACCATCATGCGGGAGACTCAGGAGTCCTGTTGCCAACAGGTGCACCACCAGACACTATCACACTGTAATGGGGGCCGGTTAGACCACAGGGGCCAATGTGAGATTGGGTGGGTCAGACCGGGCCAGAAATACCGTTACATATATATATATATATATATATATATATATATGTGATAAAAAATCACTGGCACTCCAATAGAAATTCAATAATGAATAGGTGCATGTCCCATATAAATAATAAAAGTATACATTACCGCATAGCAGCAAAAAGGGAGACAGCACTCAGGTGAATGAAAATAAATGTATTGGAGTTATGTGCTGTATTTAATACATTTATTTTCATTCACCTGAGTGCTGTCTCCCTTTTTGCTGCTATGCGGTAATGTATACTTATATATATATATATATATATATATATATATATATATATATATATACTGTATGTCTAAATTTAGCATAGGTTGAACTTGATGGACGCATGTGTTTTTTCAACCTCATCTACTATGTAACTATGTATATACACTATATATATATATATATATATATATATATATATATATATATATATATATATATATATTGTGACAGAAACCAGGGGATGGTAATAAATTCCATATATAGGGCTCCCAGGATACTGAACAGTTTCTATCCTGTCTGGCCTGGGAGTGCAGCCTTATAATACATGCACTCCATCCCACAGTTTGGCAAGCGCTGGAACTGAGGGATTTCTGTCACCTGTCATGCTAATTAGAAATCAGGTATGTAAGACTGATTTCCTGTTTGCTCTTGTCTCTTCTCCAGAGCCTGGAAGGCTGCTGAACACAGTGGGGAGAAGCCCCTTCCCCACACAGGTTCAATTGTTCTATTCATTTGGCTAACTCTGCAAAAGTACCTTGTTTTGTTGTTGGAAAGTGGAAAAGCCACTTCCACCCTGAGTTAGGGAAATCTAAGTTAAGTTATCGCTCAGGTGAGCAGTTTTTGTTTTGATGTGTTTTGTTGTATGCACTGTGGCAGTCTCAGTGCCTGGGACTGAATAAACCAGGCATAGCCTGTTTAAAGGAACAGTACGTGACGCCTCCTCATTTAACCTACCCCAAAAGACCGTGTTCTAACCGTCCCGGACAAGCAGCGGAGCCCCGGAGTAAGCTGTGTGTCACATATGGTGGAGAATGCGGGCAGAACACTAAAAGGTCTGGGGGTTAAAGAACTTTAAAAAAAAATAAAAAATAAAAAAGTTTTTTTTTCTCTCTCTCCAAACAAGATGGAAGACGTGGTGAGTGCGCTGGTACGCAATGTCGCTGTCCAGAAAGACGCGAATGAAGCCCAGCAACAGGCGAGTGAAACCCAGCGACAGCTGTTAATAAACCAGCAAGAGACTAATGCAATCCTGCAACAGGCGAATGCAAACCAGCAAGAGACAAACCGCTTGCTGAGAGAGGAGCAACAGCGGTTCGCTCAGGGCTTCCAGCAGGAACTCGAGATCCTGAGGGGGACTATCAGTAACCTTCCACTGGCAGCGGCAGCCCCAGTTCCGAAAATGACCAGGGCAAGCCACTACCTTCAGAAGATGGGACCCTCGGATGATGTGGAAGCCTATCTTCTCACGTTTGAACGCACGGCACAGAGAGAGGGATGGCCAGAAGCTGAGTGGGCTGGTCTAATCGCACCCTTCCTAAGCGGCGAACCCCAGAAGGCTTACTTTGATCTAGAGCCAGCCGAAGCTAACGTCTATGCAAAATTGAAGTTCGAGATCCTCGCCCGCCTCGGCGTAACCACGGCTGTTCGCGCCCAAAGGTTTCACGCATGGTCCTTCACGATGGATAAAGCCACCCGAAGCCAGATGTATGACCTCATCCACCTCGCCCGGAAGTGGCTACAACCCGAGATCAACTCAGCAAGCCACATCGTGGAACGGTTGGTCATGGACCAGTTCTTGAGGAAACTTCCCTCTGCCTTACGCCATTGGGTCAGTCGGAGTGACCCCCACAATGTGGATGAGCTTGTGGCCCTCGTAGAAAGGTACAATGCAGCAGGAGAGCACCCGCAACCCACAGTCGTGGAGCAACCCCACTACCCGAGGTTCCAGGACTCTTCCAGAGACGGTAAAAGGGTACCGGGGTTAAGGGGAGCTGAAGAGCGGCGACCACCTTCACGCAGCACCAGCAACAGTGGTTCGCACACTAAGGGCAATAGCCAACATGGGGAGCCGGGAAAAGGCTCTAAGTGGGACACAGACTATGTACCTAAATGTGTAAATTGTCATGAGAGGGGCCACACAGCAAAAATCTGCCCACTAAATGATGAGCCCATGCAATGCAACAGCGTGGAACCTTATTCGCTGTTGTCCCAATGTATGCGCCCTAGCCCAGAGGACCCCTTGAATAACCATCTGTGGGCATTTGTAAAGGTTAATGGTAGGAGGGTTCGGGCACTTCTGGACTCTGGGAGCATGGTCACACTAGTGTCCGAATACCTCTTGCCCATTAAGAAGAAACAGGGAAACAGTTCACAAAGAATGGCAATTTGTTGTATACATGGGGATAATCATGAATATTCCACTGTTGATGTTTTTTTTGAAACAGAGTTTGGTTCTTTAGATTTCAAGGTGGGTATTGTACCCAAACTGGCACATGATGTGTTAATAGGGACCGACTTTCCCCATTTTCTAAAAATGTGGTCCCCCGCTCAGAATAGCGCCCAGAGTTCAATAGCGGACCATAACGAAGTATTAGAAGAAATAAATCCTTTCCCGTTTTCAGAAATGGAGGTTGACGAGGGCCCAAATAAGAAGGGGGAAAAGGAGGAGTGCTGTAAAATTCCCTTCCCCATCACTACTTTGGTAGGGAATACCCCAAATCAGGATGTTGATCAGACACTTACCACCCCAGAACCGGATAAGACCCTCGCTGACCTAGAGGTCAGTCCTGGGAGTTTTAAGAAGGCCCAGTGGGAGGACCCCACATTAGAGGTAGCAAGGGGAAATATACGGGACCTGAATAGTACTCTTGGCCAACCAGATAGGTCGCTTGCTTACCCCTACTTCGAGGTAGAGAACGACCTAGTATATCGGGTTGATAAAAGAAAATCAGTTACAACTAAACAATTGTTGGTACCACGGACATTCCGTAATGTAGTGTTACACCTCGCACATAGTCATCCATTGGGGGGACACCTAGGGGTGGAAAAGACAAAAGAAAAGGTTCTCCGAAGCTTCTATTGGCCTGGGGTTCTGGCAGAAATTACGAATTATTGTTCCTCATGCCCAGCATGTCAGATCACCGCCCCGTTCAAGGCGTACCGCAGCCCTTTGGTACCCCTTCCCATAATAGAGGTACCATTTGACCGGATTGCTATGGATCTAGTAGGACCCCTAATAAAGTCTGCTAGGGGACATCAGCATATATTGGTAATATTAGATTATGCCACCCGATATCCGGAGGCAGTTCCCCTACGTAGCACCTCCGCCAAAAACATAGCAAAAGAGTTAGTAGTTCTGTTTTCCCGGGTTGGAATTCCTAAAGAGATTCTATCTGACCAGGGAACACCGTTTATGTCCCAAGTAACAAAAGAGTTATGTAAACTCCTAAAAATCAAGCATCTCAGAACCTCAGTCTATCATCCACAAACAGATGGTTTAGTGGAAAGGTTCAATAAAACCTTAAAGAGCATGTTACGGCGGGCGGTCGATAAAGATGGGAAAAACTGGGATTGTTTGTTACCGTACCTGTTATTTGCCATTAGGGAAGTTTCCCAATCATCCACAGGCTTCTCCCCGTTTGAACTATTGTATGGCCGACACCCAAGGGGCTTACTGGATATAGCCAAAGAGACTTGGGAACACGAGGTTACCCCTTACAGAAGTGTAATAGAGCATGTTGCCTAGATGCAGGACCGCATTGCTGCAGTCCTACCCATAGTGAGGGAACACATGGAGAAAGCTCAGGAAGCACAGAGGAATACGTATAATAAGGGTGCTAGGGTCAGAATTTTTTTTCCAGGTGATAGGGTACTAGTTCTGGTTCCCACCGTGGAAAGTAAATTCCTTGCTAAATGGCATGGGCCATATGAGGTCTTGGAAAGAGTGGGAGAAGTAAATTATAAGGTAAGACAGCCAGGTAGGAGGAAACCTGAGCAAATTTACCATATAAACCTACTCAAGCCCTGGAAAGATAGAGAAGTCTTGTCAACCCTAGTAACCCCAGGTCCGTCAGAGAGTCAAGAAACTGACCCAGAGGTTAGCATAGCTGAAACCCTGTCCGTTCATCAGAAACAAGAGGTTCAGAATTTAGTGAGCAGAAACAAAGAAATCTTCTCTACACAGCCAGGTAGAACTAGCGTAATTGAACATGACCTAGTCTCTGAACCGGGGGTCCGAGTTAACCTTAAACCGTACCGAATCCCAGAGGCCAAAAGAGAGGCTATAAGTTTAGAGGTTAAAAAAATGTTAAAACTAGGCGTAATTGAGGAATCCCAAAGTGGGTGGAACAGCCCTATAGTCTTAGTCCCAAAGCCAGATGGTACAACAAGGTTTTGTAATGACTACCGGAAACTAAACGCGGTGTCAAAATTTGATACTTACCCTATGCCCAGGGTAGATGAACTTGTAGAGAGACTGGGCAAAGCCCGATATCTCACAACCCTAGACCTAACAAAAGGGTACTGGCAGGTTCCCCTCACAGAAAGGGCAAAAGAAAAGACAGCCTTCTCAACCCCAGACGGCCTCTTTCAGTATAGGGTGCTGCCTTTTGGCTTACATGGAGCTCCCGCCACATTCCAAAGAATGATGGATAAAATTTTAAAACCACATGCTCGGAATGCTGCTGCCTACCTGGATGATGTGGTAATCCATAGTGAAGATTGGCAATCCCACCTTCCAAAGGTCCAAGCTGTGCTCGACGCAGTTCGGTCTGCTGGACTAACTGCTAACCCCGCTAAATGCACCATTGGTCTGGAGGAGGCCAAGTATCTGGGGTATTCTATTGGCAGAGGTTTACTCAAACCCCAAACACTCAAAGTGGAGGCGATACAAGGTTGGCCAAGGCCAGTTACAAAAAAACAAGTAAGGACCTTTTTGGGGTTAATTGGGTACTATAGAAGGTTTATTCCCAATTTTGCGACTAAGGCAACCCCACTAACCGACCTCACAAAAGCAAGAGGACCACTTATGGTAAAGTGGTCCCCCGAAACCGAACAGGCCTTTAGAAGCCTGAAAGAAGCTCTCTGTGCCCAACCAGTGTTGGTCACACCTGACTTCTCCAAAGAGTTCGTAGTCCAAACCGACGCATCTGAGGTAGGGCTGGGGGCGGTACTCTCCCAGGAGTCTCAAGGTGAGGAACACCCCATCCTTTATTTAAGTAGGAAACTAAATCCCCAGGAGAAAAATTACTCCATAGTAGAGAAAGAGTGTCTCGCAATAAAGTGGGCTGTAGAGACGCTCAAATACTACCTGTTGGGGAGAAAATTCCGGTTGGTCACAGATCATGCACCCCTTACCTGGATGTGTCAAAACAGGGAAAAGAATGCTAGAGTGACCAGGTGATTCCTAAGCCTACAACCCTTTAAATTTTCTGTGGAACACAGGTCAGGGCACAAACATGGCAATGCTGACGGGTTGTCAAGGATGCACTCCCTAATATCCATGGTCGCTCATCCCTCAGGGTCTGAGCTGGGGGGGAGGATATGTGACAGAAACCAGGGGATGGTAATAAATTCCATATATAGGGCTCCCAGGATACTGAACAGTTTCTATCCTGTCTGGCCTGGGAGTGCAGCCTTATAATACATGCACTCCATCCCACAGTTTGGCAAGCGCTGGAACTGAGGGATTTCTGTCACCTGTCATGCTAATTAGAAATCAGGTATGTAAGACTGATTTCCTGTTTGCTCTTGTCTCTTCTCCAGAGCCTGGAAGGCTGCTGAACACAGTGGGGAGAAGCCCCTTCCCCACACAGGTTCAATTGTTCTATTCATTTGGCTAACTCTGCAAAAGTACCTTGTTTTGTTGTTGGAAAGTGGAAAAGCCACTTCCACCCTGAGTTAGGGAAATCTAAGTTAAGTTATCGCTCAGGTGAGCAGTTTTTGTTTTGATGTGTTTTGTTGTATGCACTGTGGCAGTCTCAGTGCCTGGGACTGAATAAACCAGGCATAGCCTGTTTAAAGGAACAGTACGTGACGCCTCCTCATTTAACCTACCCCAAAAGACCGTGTTCTAACCGTCCCGGACAAGCAGCGGAGCCCCGGAGTAAGCTGTTTGTCACAATATATATATATATATATATATATATATATATATATATATATATATATATATATATATATATATATATATATATATATATATATTATACACCATATATACATATATATATATATATATGCAACAGATTGCCTTCCCAGCAGGGAAAGCAAAGAAACAGCACTCAGTAGTATGTAGCAAAAAGATTGTATTCAAACAACATGACAGCACATGTGTAAACCACTATATATATATATATATATATATATATATATATATATATAAAATAAAAAATGAATAGACAATACCGTTCTGTGGCTAACGAAATGCTTTTATCTGTGCGAGCTTTCGAGATACACTGATCTCTTCTTCCGGCGATGGTACATTGAATAAAGCAGGCAAGGGTTAAACTTAAAAACAGTGCATATACTGTAGGAATGCTCGCACAGATAAAGCATTTTGTTGGCCACAGAACGTTATCATCTATTCATTTTTGATTATTAAAGCTCGGCTAACACCGTACCGATACCCCTACATTATATATATATATATATATATATATATATATATATATATATATATATATATACTTACATTGTCAATGGGACTTGCAATACATTCCCCAAGTTGACAGGTTCCTCTGCTAATGACTGTGAACTATATGATTTTGTTAAATGTCACTTTTATCTCCCGTTCATCATGTATCAGATATACAGTAGATTGCTTTTCTACGTTCTGCTACCTGAACAGTCTCATGATTATCAGTTACTTTTATATGGGTCAGTATCCAGACCTGTCTTTTTTCCCCTCTCAGCTCTTATACATTTTCCCTGCTACTGCTCCATGGAGTCTTGGGCTGCTGCTGACTAGGTAGTTTTCTTGCTCTCCACTGTTTCAAGCTCCATAAAAGCCCACAGCACTAGAGATTTGTGAATGTTTCGCACTTTGTTTTGCTGACATTTTTTTTTTTTTTTAATGATCGCTTTTTTGGCAAAAACTTTGGCGAAGATTTATATTTATACAGGTGTTCACCATTTTGCTTCAAAAATGGATTCTTCTCACATGTATGCATATATGAGTATTTATATAGGTGTTGCTGGAATCAGTTCTGAATCCATTCTTATTTTGAGTTTTGGAAGAATCAGAAGGTTATCTCTGTAACAGAAGGAACTAGGCAGGAGACAGAGAGAGGCCTCTTGTCTGGATTATTAATCTCATCCAGGTCCAGTCCATTCCTCACAATGAAGTGGGTAATTTTGCAATGGTTAAAAGAAGCATAGGAGCACGTCTGGGTTTGTCTAACGCCAGGTGACTGGTGCCCTTACACTCAGAGGTGTAAAGACTTTTAGCTCATCAACATCCTATTCACTCACTGTGCAAAGTCAGGAAAGGAACGGTGTAGTCGTCTCAAGCCCTTGAGCTCCATACAATGCAGGTCCTTCAGTTCCATGCCCTTTATCTTCTTGATATTATATTATTACAGACAAACCATCACACTGGGGATAATTGATGCTCAACATGGCAATTATAAGCACAAGATGTCTGCAAACAGTTTTCCGTAAGCAGCCAAAGACAATTCCAATCCATAGACACCACAGTATTCCACCACACCACAATTCCAATCCATAGTTCACAGTATAACTCACTGTCACTTTTACAGTAACTCGACCGGCTAATGGTGTATTTCTGTGTATCTGTGTCCTATTTAGGTAATAGGGCACTTTTTTTTCAACCGAGTTTACAGTGCATAATGAGTTTTTAAAGTTTGGCAACTATTTGCAAATGTTGAATGACTGCAAATTTTTGCGAGAGACGTATGTCCCAAATTTGCGAGTTTGGTGAATTTGTGCATTTTTTTGTACCTCTCTATGAGGGGTAGTTTTCACTACTTATATACAGAATAATATCTTAGCACTTCTTTTACCAAATGTTTCCACATAGCTGGGCAAAACTAAGATCCATGTGTCCCCTCTGTTACCTTGTATCCTTGCTTGATCCTACAGTATAAAGATCCAGCTCAAATCCATGTACAGTAATATTATTTTGAATCAATTAAGATTTAGCCTTACTTCATATCACGTATTTTAACCCTTGAAAAAATTGTGTTCAAGCTATTAGTCAAGGTAGAACAAAACGGATAGAGATATAGACATATAAACAAATGTAGGTCGTTTGAGCCTTCAACTCCTCAATTCTGTGCAAATGGAAGTCAGAGCATTTGGTACCATTTCTAGTGTTGCATTAATCATGTGTCCTCTCAGAACCTTGTGAAAGTTAGTGGCTTTACTTAAACTAATTGGCACAAAGTTGGAATTTGTAATTAGGGGACATTATTTAAAAATGTGGTCACATTCATACACCTGAAGTTACATGTTTAGAGAGATGACATTGGTGGGATAAAGCTTGATATAATTACATCTATTATTGCTGACGACTGTTTGGTACATCAATGATCTATTTACTTATGATGGAAAGTGCTCACAGAAAGGTAAATGTAGCATTAACTATTTCATACATCAGAAAAAGGGTGCATTAGTGTATGAGTGTATTTATTTTCAGAAAAGCATTGCGGAAACAGTAACCTTCATTCCCACTCGAACTGCTATCTATAAAACTAAACCCTGCAATTAGTGTGGGGGAGAATAGATGCTCTCACAGCTCAATGTGCATGTTTTCTCTGTCAATGGCTTGTCCATTTATAAATCACATATTCACTTTAAAGATTTAAAGCCTCTAGTTGGTGTGCTGGAGTATAGCACTGCCCATAGCACTTGTTGCAACGGCGATGTAATGCTAATAATAGATGGAAACTGACAAAGTCCAGTGGCAAAGACATAATTCAAGATCCTTTGTACTGTGACGGGTGCCCGCCACAAACTGGACTGAACCGCGATGCCGGGGTAGGGATACAGAAACACCGACCAAAGGCCGCGAGATTGGGTCCGGAATGCAATAGTGGTCGTCGGTAGCCAGGTCAGGGTTGGAGAGGATCATCGTATTACTTGCCGTGGTCATTGTTCGGAGGAGGTATGGATCGTTGTGGTCAATGGTTGGAGATAGACAGGATCGTTGAGGGAAAAGCCAAGATTCCGTTGAACTGTAAGATAAAAACAGCGAAGCGGCAAGGCCAGGCAGGACAGGCGATATAACGTGCTTGCGACCAGCATGTTGTCACAAGGAAAGAATATCTATGCTCAGCCAAATTGCAGCAGCAATAGGTGAGCATATAAAGGGAGAGTAGCTAATAGCTGAGGAGTACATCAACATAAGCTGCTGCAAGAATCAGCCTCATGATTCGTTGCTGAGTGAGCTCAACACAGCAGGTGCTGACGATGAACAGCTGCAATGTATTTGTCAAAGTCTGGAGTGGAGTCTGCTGCTGATGCTGCTGTCTTGGGGGTGACACCGGCGCCCGATCCTCACAGTTGCTGCTTGAATTACATTTTGTATATCTAATATATAAAGAGGAAGCTATTCGAGCAACAACAAAGGATCTTGAAGAAAAACAGTCATAGTAAAAAAAGTAAAAAGTCATAGTAAAAAAAGCCGCTATACTTAAATATTGAAGAAAAAAAGCTTTTTTAAAAATAGTAAATTAATGGGTAGGTCATAGATACTCAAAGTTTGCCTCTAATTAGGCAGTTGTTTGCACACCACCCTATGTCATTGATTGGTTGAAAGATGGTAGTTTGCAACACTTCTATGACACTCTCTGTTCTTCCTAATTATTATATCAGAAGAAGCAATATCAGAAAACAACATCTGCACACATTTGTACACCTGATGAAGTCTGGGTTGGTACATTATAGCTACATAGTCTCTACAAGGATAATTCAATAAAAGTGTGGTATAGCTCTGCTGAAGCGGTAAATCCCCTGTGTGCAGCAGTTTTTTTCTGACATGTTTGGGATGCGGTCGGTGAAAAGGAATAACTTGAGGAACCTGAGTGGATACCACAATTTGATTTAAGTAAGTCATCTTGCCAGTGTTCTAGAAGTAACTTCTTCATGACTTCTTATTAATTAGTTGGGGCTTTATTATCATAATGAAAATGAGTAAATATTAGCTTCATTTAGGCTTTTTAGAAATAAAAAATCCCAATGCATTGATACGGTTGATACGGCAGCCTCCATTAACATATGTAAAACCTGTAATTGTGTGTCATGGCTTCTTAGTGCATTGTCAGGCCGATGCGTTAAAAAAATACTACTAAAATTGTTGCGAGAGTTACACAATTTCCATAAAAAAAATGTTTGCGTTACTTCTGTTTGAGAATAAAGACTCTGTACGCAATTTACCGTAAATAGCCACAAATTCTTACAAAGTTTCTATGGAGAATTATATTATACAGAGTTGACATAGTGTTATAGTTGAGCTTGAGTTGTTGTTGGTATGATTTTTAATTTTTTCCCCTGGTTTACATTTTACAACTTTTATTTTTTTAGCTGTAAAGGATCAGATTTTGTCAGTGTGAAATTTGTGCATGGGTGTTACTGTTTGTCCATTTGTTTCACAAATGCAAGCGGAGCCAAAAGGTGCTAAGTATTCTGTGAGATTACTGCAGGGTTCAACAGGGCAGATGGTTATTTAGAGTTCATGGGGGTCATGCACTAAGCAGCGGAAAATTGCATTCGCCAGGGGTTTGAATTTGCCATGTTTTTGGCGTTTTGCCCTCGCTGTATGCAGGAAGGGCTGAATCCCTGGCGAATCACAGCGAGAGCAACATTGCCAAACATGACGAGTAGCTGGTGGCGAGACAGTCTGCCTGGTGAGAAGCTCCCGAGAAGCCGTCCCCTGCCGAGATGTGTCTGCAACAGAGAGAGATCCGCCGCCCTCTCTGCGCAAACATCGGTACATTAAAAAATCTTTTAAACACAATTTTATTCATAGTGTACATGTGCAGGGAGTCTCCGGAGCTGAACCGCATTGGTTTCAGGTCCGGGGACCCCCTGCTTCCCGAGATACAGGCCCCGTTATGAGGTGCCAGTATCCCTCTGCATTTAAATGTCCCGATCACGTGACCGCGGAATGTAAACAAAGCACAGGGATACCGGCACCCCATAAAGGGGCCTGTATCTCGGGAAGCAGGGGGTCCCCGGACCTAAAACCAAAGCGGTTCAGCTCCGGAGACCCTCTGCACATCTACACTATGACTAAAACACCCATATCAATAAACAATCATTCCTTACCTTTGCGGCTATGTGCTATGGTAACGAAGCAGCATGAATATATTTTTAATAATAGTGTATTGTGAGCAGGGGGTCCCCTGAGCTGAACCGCATTCATTTGTGGATCAGGGACCCCTTAATTACCTTTGCGGTTACTATCCGATAAAGTGATTAAGGGGTTCATTGATATCATAATGTAATTGCAATGTATTGGCTATGTATTTTGTTGGCAACTGAGGACACAGATTTTGCTGGCGAGGGGGCTTCTTATTGATGAGGTCAGTAGAACTTTATTTATTTTATTATGCTACTTAATGTGTTTAATAATGGGTAAATAATCTATTATCCCTATCTGGATAATAGTTATTTTGCACATTATTGTACTGTATGTGTTGTGGGGGGTTGGGGGGAATTGATGTATTTAATGTATAGGACATGTTTATTTTTTTTACATACAGCGTTGTTTCCTCAGGTCTACGGGGGACCTATGGAGACCACCTGCGGTCTCCTCGGGCTTCTCACAGGTAAAAGGCGGCCGGGTCCACGGGGGACACCTGTGGGGAAGAACCGGTGGCCCCACATCTGTGGGGGCACCGCAGACCCTTAGGGACCAACCGTGGGCCCCCAGACCCCTGTGGGAACCACCCTCAGACACCTGTGGATCTGACCCAGGGCCCCCCAGACAGCCACGGGCCTACCCATGGGGACCCCATTGTGGCCCTGGGTGACCCGCGGAGACCACCTGGTGGACCACCCGTAGGCCTCCAGACCCTGTTTGAAACATGGTGCTGGGCTACTGTAGGTCTGTGAGGTGACCCGTCAGGCCCACCGGGGACTCCCGTGGGCCTGGGGTATTAACCCTGTATGTAAAATAATAAATCATGTATTTATGGGGGCACAGGGGGTGGGTTATGTATTTAATAAATATAATGATGTTTATTGTGGGGCTGTGTATTGTTTTAAGTGTGGGTACTGGGGGTGGGGGAAGGGGGTATTGGCCCCAAGGGTATGTGGGTAGGCCTCCCGGCTGGTTATTGGGTGAGTGAGGGTGGTTAGGCCTCATGGGGTGGAGGGTAGTGGGGGAGGGTGGGTTAACACCTTAATGACTGTAGCGGTTGTGGATAATAGTAATTGTGCCCATTACTATACTGTATTTGTTAGGGGGTGGGAGGGGGGGGTTATTTCTTTATAAGTATGTATGTGTTTTGACATTAATTTGGGAGGGCACAGAATTGGTTCTGCAGGCCCACGGGTAATACCGGAGGGCCCCCGCCGGCCTATAGTATCATTGATGTGCATATATGTGTATGTTAGGGGGGTATAGGGGTTGTTGGTGTAATATGTATATATATAAATAAATATAAATATATATATATTTATTTATTTATTTAGTGTGGGGCTGTTGTGTGTGTATTTTTTTTATTGTGGGTAGCGGGGGTGGCTGAAGTGGATATTAGCCCCAACGGTGGTTTGTTTAGGGCTTGCGGTTGGGTAGCGGGAGGGCTTAAACCCTTCATGACCATAGCGGTATTAACCGCTAAGGTCATGAAGGGGTTAAGTGCACCCGCAACCCCCCCGCAAGCCCTAAACAACCACCAAGTGCCAAATACCCCCTTCACCCACCCCCGCTCCCCACAATAAACCTGGCACGGCTGGTTAACCCCTTCATTGCCTTAGCGGTTAGCCGCTAAGGTAATGAAGTGGCCTTTAAATGCATTTTTCCTGCCTCGGATGCATGCCCGGGGGCTCCGGTGCTGGTATTAATGGTATCAGCTCCAGAGACCTCCGGCATCAATCCCAGGCAGGAAAAAGGCCTGATTTTTTCTAAGTGCCATTCCGCTGCTCATCCGCAGCCTCTCCCCAGCAGCTTGTCAACTTTTTGGGGCAAGACGGATTGCCGTGAAAATCTCAATTCTAGAGTGGCGCAAAGCTACTCGCCACTACTAGAATTGAGCGGGATTCAAAACATGGCTAGCTGCGGCGCAAAGTGCCTTTTCGCCGCGCCGATGGCGGGAAAAAAAAACGCCAACAAACTTGGCGTTTTTTTGCTTTTTGCCAAGTTTTCGCCCCTTACTGAATCGGGGTATGCATTTTTGGTGCAAAACGGGCGAAAAGTGACTTTGCGCCGCTTACTGCATGAGGCCCCATGTGTCATTTCACTGAAAGATGACAATAACCAAAGAGAAAGTAACCTCAGTATAAAGCCCAGAGATGAAGCAGTACAAGAAATTTAAATATAGATTATTTTGTTTAAGTCCCCATTCATATATATATATGTAACGGTATTTCTGAACCGGCCTGACCCACCCAATCTCATATTGGCCCCTGTGGTCTAACCAGTCCCCATTACAGTGTGGTAGTGTCTGGTGGTGCACCTGTTGGCTACAGGACTCCTGAGTCTCCCGCATGATGGTGTGTGGGGAGGACCCGTCCAGACAGGCAGCTGAGGTAGTGTGCTGAGTCTCACCTAGTTCCAGTGCAGCGCCTCCACCTCATCAGGGTCCCTGCGTCCGCATGGGGATGGTCCTGTTGAGGAACTCCTTCGTGGTGGTCCTCTCTGTACATTCACTCCACACATGTACACGAGAGGGTTTGTGATTGAGAACATCTTTATTTTCTGAGTGGGCTAGCTGCCCCTCGCAGTAGATATCTAGCCACTCATGTCCAGTCAGTGCCTCCCTTTAAAAGGTGTATCTCTCCTTAGATAGGGATTCCCTATCCCCGCAGGGATCACTGCCCTGTGCCAGGTCCCTGGACACAGTCTCCTCTTCAGTTACTATAACATAACCAGAACTTCCCAGTAACTCAGGCTAGGACTAGAACTTGAACTCCTCCTCTTCTTAGCTGAACTTGTACTAGAACTACTTTTAGAAACAGTGCTGTGCCTTATGTACACTCTGGAAGCTGACACACCTCTGACATCACTAACCATGGAGTCAGAGCATGTGACCACTCCCATCCATACACAGGGCACCCCACCAGGGTGTGAGGGCAAACCTCCATAATTACTGCTGGCATGCCCACAACTTACCAGGCCTTACTGTCAGCAGGAGAGATGACTGTAGCCATTTTACATGACGCTACATTCTCCCCCTGGTGAATCCCATCGCCCTCGCTGGGACCTAAATTTGTATACCCTTTTCCAGGAAGCACTGAAATACAACACATAATTAGGTTAACTTCACATACAAATTTCCATGGTATATAACAAAATGTCTACAGTACATTCCGCCAAGCCCGCCCCGACCAGCAGCCACGAACCCGCGTAATGCATTAGTACCCCCTAAAAATAGTGACTCGGGGAAGGTTTCTTAACCTCTCTACCGCCCATGTCTAGGACCGTGACATGATAGTGCCTAGGCAGTCCCCTCTCGGGCCTATATGTCACCCTGTGTTTGTAAATGTTCCTTCCTATGCCCCATACGCACACTAAGTGCTCTATCCGCTCCTCGGCCTTCTTCCCTACCATTGCACTTCCTCTTCCTACTAAATGCATTTCAATGGCCTCCCTAAGCCACCTCTCTCTGTTTTCCTCTATTTCATCCATAAGAGGCTCAGGAACATACGGGTACTCCAACCCGTGGGATGATTTATACCGAGCCATTATGGTCCGCTCGGCCCTACTTATCCTGGCCAGGTCAGCCTTACCGGCCCTCCCAGGTAACACCCATGATAGGGGCTCATCAGGGTCCACGGGGTCTGATAGGATGCTAGGACCCATGGGTTCTATCTCCCTATGCTCAATCTGCAGCCACCGCTCCTGCAACTCTCTATCCCTTTGCTCAGGTGTGAACTCTCCCACAGCCCACCAGTAATCCACTACCTCTTCTCGCCGAATGAGGAACCGAGTGCGGTCCATCCATGCGGAGTACCCTTCGAATAGTGGGGCCCACCAACGGTGCTCTCTGAATTTATGTGACCCCCCTGACTCCCTATCATCTTCCAGGGAAAATACCCCCGACGACCGTTCAGATCGTGGTACAGACCACCTATAAGATCCCGGGGCCTTTCTCACCGGTTCAGGAACCGCAGGGGGCAACCACCGGCCTACCGCGGCCACCCTCAACTCTCCCCCTCCCCGAGAATCGCCCTCCGTAGCACCACTGCGCTGTCTCTCCCCAGTCCGTCTCTCCTCCCCCCCAAAGGTATGTCCATAAGTTCCAGGCTAGGCGGGGATCCCGTGGAACAGGTGACAGGGGCAGGGGCTTTATCTAGGCCAGGGGATGGGGCATAGGGGCGAGTGATAGGACCCCACGGGGTTACGACCCGTTCCTGGCTGTCTGTGGACTGGTCCAATGAGGACATCTCACCCTCCTCAGTCCTCGGATCGCCCATCCAACTTCTGGGCCTTGGAGGTGATCGGGGACCTTCCCCCGATCGCCGAAGCGTCGCTGCTTTGTTCCCAGCGGTTCCGCTGTCGCCATCGGAAGTGATGTCCTCCCCGGAACCGGAAACGCCACCATCTCGGGTCGGATCCCCATTCGGGATCTCTTCTTCGATGACGACATCCGGAAGCTCCGCCGTCGTCTTCACCGGAAGTGATGCCGTCTCTCCACGTGCGCCTTGGGCCTGGCACGGCCCTTCCTCCGCTGCGCTGTCTGCCGGGACAAAGTAAGTGATGGGGCTGCTTCTCTTACCAGTCCGCAGGGGCGTTGGCGTCTCTCTCCCGTCGCCGCCCGGTCCTGGGACGGCGGGACTCCGTCTCTCGGCTCGCCGATCTGCGGGGGACGCCCTGTTTTCCAGACTGCCGCTCACCCCACGGGGTGTCGTCCGTCCTGGGTCCCTCTTGGATCCCGATTTCACCACCGCTAGTTCACGGAGGTCCTCATCTGAGTAATCTCCCTTCCCGGATCTCGGGGTCACCTAGCGTGGCGAAAGTCTTTTCTCTGCGCGGTCGGGGAGCGACCCGACTGCCTCGGTCGATACTGACCCAGCCGACTTGGTCGACTCCAGTCCCCTTTCTCCGGGACTCGCACGGTTTATCCACAGTGCACCAGGGGACTCGGCGGAGCGTTTAACCGTGTCCCCCGGGGGGTCAGCAGGTTGGATAGGTATGAATGTGGGCATGGGCCACAAATATAATGTCCCGCAATGTGGGCAACGTGCCACCGTATTGACAGTGCCTCCGGGCAGCCCGCATTGTAGGCAGAGCCCGACCACCGTCTCGGTGTTAGCCACCCTGACCACCAGTACCCCGCCGGGTACCGAGTAGGGCTGTGTGGAGACCATAGTTCCCACAGCGGAAGGGCAGGCCATTCTTTTAGTAGGGACCACTTTCAGTATGGGTCTCTCCAGGTCAGTGGTTCCTCGCAACTGACCGGTAGAAGCTTCTGGGCCAGACACTTCCTGCTTCGGCTCCTCCTTCCGCTGACATAGCTGGAACCCGCCCCCAGGGGTTGCAATTATGGGTGGATCTCACAGGGGAATATCATGCCCCTTAATTAAGGCCGCGCCTTTCTCAGTCCTGGTGGGCGCGGTCTGCGTTTTTGCGCCAATTTCCTCATCAGAGTGGGATTCTTGGGCGGCGGCTAGTTCCCGCCTTCTCCTAGCTGCTGCTTTTCGTGCAAAATATCCCTCCTTTTTGCACGTTACCTCCGTGGCCGGAACTACTTCTTGTAGTGGCGCCGTCTGGATATCAGTCCCTGGGCCCAGTGGG
The DNA here is from genome assembly GCF_040206685.1 of Ascaphus truei. Classification (NCBI taxonomy): domain Eukaryota; kingdom Metazoa; phylum Chordata; class Amphibia; order Anura; family Ascaphidae; genus Ascaphus; species Ascaphus truei. The sequence goes on from NC_134485.1 coordinate 357,240,037, forward strand.
TGCATTCCCACAGGCCATAATTGAAAGTCACTCCCCCTGGTGGAAATCAGGGGAGGGTCCCATAGACTAAGCGGTTGACTCAGCACAGGGGCCGAGTGAGTCACTGTCCATGAAGGCGCAACCATAGCTTTCGCGCCATGCCCCCCATCAGGGCGGGGCTCTGCTGTTCGCGCCATTCCCGGCCAGCTCTTTGCAAGTTCTGTATCAGCCATTTTCTCTGTGACTGTCCCATGCGGTTTCCCTAGCAAGCGGGAACCGCCATTTTGGTTGGCTTTTAAGCCCAAAAAGTCAGTTTGTTTGCTCTCCTCGCGGGGTTCTCCCCCAATTATCACAATTTCCTCACACTCTTCAAGGGTGGCCCCTCGGTGTCCCAGACAGGATAAAAACGGGGCAGCCACGGCCTTCGCTCCACTCCAGAGCAGGTTGGTTAAAGATAACTCGGCGACAGTTTGCTCTTCAGTGGGGCGCACGCCACGGGTGCCTTCCCCATCAGCCTCTGGTCGCCATTTTGTGTTCTCCGCACCACGCGGATCCTCCATTCTCTCGTAACAGTTATCGTACATGGGGCTCCGCTCTGCGGGGCAGCCTCCACACCAGTACAATAAAGATTGCTCAGATGCACCACCACATGTGTACCTGATCTAGGCTGGACTCATGTTGCACTACCTCAGGCTAGGCTCACTCTCTCAGTGTCTGCTGTAACTCCTTCCTCCCAGTCTGTGCTCCCTATGGTAAGTGTCTGGAATGGGCTAGAGTACTCTGGCTCTGCCATGCAGTATTTGGGGCGTCTACCTCTCTTGGTCAGCCTAGCGCAGACCCTCTCCAGGATTCCTGACCATGTTAACAGGCTATCCCTTCTGGCGTCCTACCAACTAGCACTGCCTCAAAGTGACTCGGTCAGCTATAGCCCGGCTCCAGACCCCTCACTCCTTTCAGGCCCCTAGGTCGTCCCTGCGAACTGACAATATCCCGTCAGCCCCTTGACCACCCCTAGGTCCGTCCCTACGCAGCACAGAGTGGCAGCAGACTCTCTCCCTGTTTCCCAGTGTGCCTAGCTAGAGCCTGTCCTGATGACAGATCTGATCTCAGCAGCTCGCCTCCAAATGTAACGGTATTTCTGAACCGGCCTGACCCACCCAATCTCATATTGGCCCCTGTGGTCTAACCAGTCCCCATTACAGTGTGGTAGTGTCTGGTGGTGCACCTGTTGGCTACAGGACTCCTGAGTCTCCCGCATGATGGTGTGTGGGGAGGACCCGTCCAGACAGGCAGCTGAGGTAGTGTGCTGAGTCTCACCTAGTTCCAGTGCAGCGCCTCCACCTCATCAGGGTCCCTGCGTCCGCATGGGGATGGTCCTGTTGAGGAACTCCTTCGTGGTGCTCCTCTCTGTACATTCACTCCACACATGTACACGAGAGGGTTTGTGATTGAGAACATCTTTATTTTCTGAGTGGGCTAGCTGCCCCTCGCAGTAGATATCTAGCCACTCATGTCCAGTCAGTGCCTCCCTTTAAAAGGTGTATCTCTCCTTAGATAGGGATTCCCTATCCCCGCAGGGATCACTGCCCTGTGCCAGGTCCCTGGACACAGTCTCCTCTTCAGTTACTATAACATAACCAGAACTTCCCAGTAACTCAGGCTAGGACTAGAACTTGAACTCCTCCTCTTCTTAGCTGAACTTGTACTAGAACTACTTTTAGAAACAGTGCTGTGCCTTATGTACACTCTGGAAGCTGACACACCTCTGACATCACTAACCATGGAGTCAGAGCATGTGACCACTCCCATCCATACACAGGGCACCCCACCAGGGTGTGAGGGCAAACCTCCATAATTACTGCTGGCATGCCCACAACTTACCAGGCCTTACTGTCAGCAGGAGAGATGACTGTAGCCATTTTACATGACGCTACATATATATAAAAAAAAAAATAGGTTCCAGACATGAAAAAGTTGTATGCAGTTATGTAAATGCACAGAAGGTAGAAAGGGGATTCTTCCAACCAAAAGATACAAAAGAATGGAGCACGCGTATCTCTTCAAAAGGTAGTTGTTAGATATCCATTTATTATATTAAAATGTATGAATAAGAACTTATTCTTTATCAAGACAATTGCATGAGAACATGTTGTAGGATTTTCAATTTATATGTAACAAAATGGGCTGAATTCTAGTGAGGCTTTAATGCATACCAGATGTTAGGGGTTGGCTTCAGTATAAGATTTCAAGGCCTGGTAGGAAATTTGAGCCTGAAGTAGTTTGGGGGTTCTTGGTCTAAAAGCAGTCACGAGGAGAAAGGGGGCGGAGTTAGTGATCAATAACTATGGTTGCATCTCCATTTTCTTTCTCTGTCCTGGATATCTCTTGCTATCAAGACACATTCTTTGCATGTCCATCTAAACAGCATGTTGGGTTTCTTTGCTCTATGAATACAATCAGAGCATGTTTTCATCATTGATTGAACTTTCATCTGTAAGAAATATTGTAAGAATAAACTGACTGTCTGCTGGACAACAATCTTCTGAAGTATTGGAATCTTTCTGAACAAGAAATAATATGTGGAATATTATTATTTAACAGTAGTATATTACTGCATTTTTTTCTTGTTTTTTTTTCTGGGGGGCAGGGGGTTCCAAGCCTTTGTCAGGTGTAAATCAAGGACCAAACAGTGCAATAAATAGATAGAAGTGGTCAAATAAACCCTTAAGACCAGAAAATGTAGAAATGCAAGTCTTCTTCAGTGAAAGAGTAGTGAATTCATAAAATTAACTCAAGTGACGTGTTGGAAACCGACCTGGTATTAAAAAGCTGATATTAAACTTTGTGCCAAATAGATCAGATGTGCAGTAAGGAACTGTAAAGAAAATATATATGCATTTTATGGAGATAATTCTTCCACTACAGTAAGGAGCAAATACGGTAATCTTTATACATATCTCCTAAGAGAGTTATGAATATACATCTCTCAGCTGTGAAAATTTAACAAAAACAAGTCTCCTGGCTGCAAACCTGGGGAAAAACTAAAGCAAAAACATTTAACCAGATTTATCATGTAAAAAAAGAACACCATAGGATACAGTATGTAGCCAGGTCACCCCCCTTTGACCTGCGACCCCCATTACCTCCGTGGCCAGGATCGATGGTGGGTGCTGCCGGATCCAAGCGGCAGACCCGATGGCCATTCGGGAGGGTGGGGGCCGAGCAGGGAGCGCTCCGGTGCTCCGTAGGTCGCCGGCGGCTCCCGTGAAGAGCGCCACCATGTTGCGTGAGGTTGTGCATGCGCAGTGATTGCCGGCGGCATTGAGTAGTCGCGCATGTGCAGTGATAAGCGCGCGAACGCTAGCCTACCAGGGAAGGCTCTTGGAAGGGACTACAAGTCCCGTGAGCCTCAGCAGCGCCCCATGTGACGCCAGGGAGCCAATAGGGCTGAAGGATTGCCCTGCAGACCTGAAAGATACAATTCGCGGGGTTTTTGCAGACAGGCAGTTGGTGACCAGAGCAGCTAGGGGAAGGAGGTAGGGTGCAGGAGTCAGTGACTCCCTCCACTAGGCCAGCAGCCCCCCAGGGCCCAGATAGCCCTGAGCCACCAGTAGTGTTGTGTTGTTTAAGGGACAGGCCCCTTGTTAGGGACCCTGCCCCCTTATTATTCAAAGTCAGTTAGGGACACAGCGGATGCTGCGCGTCCATCCAGAGGTCTGGGCTCAGACCTTTGCTGTCGCTGCAGCAGCCATCCGGGTGGGATCGCCCCGGACGTTAGTTCATGTGGTCAGCGGTCATCGGATCCTTTGTGAAGCTCCTTGGCAGGCACGGGCACTGGAGTGCTCGGCAGGTAACCATCACCAAGTGCACCAACTATACTTACACGGGACTAGTGGCTGTGCAGTCACACATATCTATCTCACGTTAAGGGACATATTGTGTGGGGTTACTGGACACGGGGTGGGATCACCCAGTGAAAGGGGGTAGCGTCCTGCGAGACGCAGTAGTAGTGTCTCCTCAAGAGAAGGACACCTGTTGATATATATGAATAAGTACGGTTGCTACAGTAAAGTTATTGGTTGTTTTACATGCTGTGTGTGTGATATATATATATATTGTCCTGCGATGAACCACCCCCCCCTCCGGTGGGAACCATCACAGGTGGAGGTGCTGCACCGAGTACGAGGTTACTCCTATTATTTATACATGCCCCAGGCTCCCCGTGGCAGAGGTTTAGGCCTCCTGTGAGCCTAACAGGTAAAGCACCACACCTGGTAACATTAACCCCCGCACACACATACTATATGCTATTGGGTGGGGGAATAACCGTTACATTTGGAGGCGCTGCTGAGATTCTACCTGTGGTGCCCTATTCCTTATCAAATTGTCCAAATTGAACTCCATCATGTCCGTGCCCTCAAAGCAAGACGTAATTGACTGGGCCTTAGCGCGCCGCGTGTCCCCAAGGCGTGTGGTTGCAGTGGCGGGAGTATCTGATGATACGGGCTTCTACACATTACGCACACAAGTAAGAAATCGTCCGGGACTGGCCAATGCCTGGGTGGTAGACTATAAACTTGGCCGGGGAGCCACCTACCTCATGGCCACTGAATGTGACATATGCCCAGAGACTGTTCCCCAGGTATTAAACCTCCCAGAACCCTCCACATAGGACTGTCCCATGATATACCCTGACCCACAGACTCCCAAAGAACCATCTGCCAGTGCTGCGGCAACCACGACCCCCCAGATGACCAGTACGCCTCACGGGGTAAATCCCCCCAAGGTCTCCTTCGACCCGAGCGGCTTCGGGGGAGTCAGCAGCTGGACGGGGAGTTCTCCCACCTCGCCTACACCTGATAGATGGCCAGGCGGGCTCCCAACCATGCCTAGCATAGGAGCTGGAACCAGTAGTCAGCCCCTTAGTGGAGATCTTTCCTTGAATGTGATAGCCTCCCAACTAGTAGAAGCTGTAACCATCTCGACCCAAGCACAGAACTACAGGAAACTAAAGGCCTTTTCTGGGATTCTGCCGACGCCTTCAGGAGAAGAAGGGATCGAGACATGGAGGGACCATACTCTCCAAGCAATAGCGGAGTGGTCATGCTCCGAAGCCAGCAAAAGGCAGAGTATGGTTGAGTGCCTCCGAGCCCCAGCCTCCCAGCTGGTACGGACGCATCGTGAAGTGGAAGGAGAAGTTACGGCACAGGAACTGGTGGAAATGCTCACTCAGTCCTATACCCGAGAAGACAACGAGGATGAGCTGATGGCCCAATTCAAGCTCTTCGCCAAAAAAAAGGAGAGGATTTGTCTGCCTTCGTCCACAAACTAAAGCTGTCACTGGGGACCCTCCTGTCCAAAAACATCATTTCAATCGCTGAAGTGGACCGGTACCGATTCAAACAGCTACTAAAGGGGTCATTGTTTGATCACAACATAGCTATAATGATGCGGGCCGCCCCGATCGCTGCTGTACCATGGAATTGTTGCGTCACATCAGAAGACTAAACAACAAAAAAGGCGGCGCTAATAGAAAACTAATACTATGATATAACTCTGGCACCCTAGGTCAGATAAAGAGCAAGAAAGAAAGGGCTACTGTATATCTGGGGCGCTAAGTTAAATATATAAAAAAAAGGGGTATACAACGGGGATGGAAGATGATGTCCACTTGAGCTCTCCTCATGAAGACGATCAATCGTAAAAATATATAAAAGCAAACATAGTGTGATACAGTAACTAAAAAACATGCAACAACACTAACACATACAAGACAACGAATGCTGAGACAATCAAATGACTGATTTTAAATAAGAAACATTTAATACAACAACTCAATGTATATAATTAAAACACTAAAAAGAATAGGTCACATGTGCATTCCAACACTAACTAGGCTGGCTGCTTACCAGACATTGGAAAGTAGAAGGCAGTGGATAAATCTGAGAGTATCCAATCTCGTGATGGCAGGTATCAGCTCCCTAACATCTCACACAATCAGCAGGGGCTTCCGAGGGGGACCATCCTTTCCTTCCACATCACAGACCTCCGCTGGGCAGACGAACCGGGCAGTGTGTCGCAGGAGCAAGCGTCACCACGTGTGCAACAGCAGCGCAGGATGCAAGTCAGCAGCAACAAGCCTGCGGAAGCGTCAATGTCCAGCTCAACAGAAGAACAACCGTGGACAGCACAATGGCTGGGAATGGCTCGGTACCGATTCAAACAGCTACTAAAGGGGTCATTGCCTGATCACAACATAGCTATAATGATGCGGGCCACCCCGATCGCAGCTGTACCACTCAGTTACATGAAATTGTTGCGTCACATCAGAAGACACGAGGTGCAGATGTGGACGATGTAAGGAACGTCTTGCAGGAATGGAGACCGCTGGGATATTGACGGAGTCTCTGAGTCCTTACGCCTCTCCCATAGTGGTGGTAAGGAAGAAGAATGGATCTGTATGACTGTGTGTCGACTATCAAACCCTGAACAACCGTACGATACTGGACCAGTACAACCTTCCTCGCATTGAAGAGATCCTGAATGCTCTGAACGGAAGCCAATGGTTCAGCGTGCTCGATCTACGATCCGGGTACTATCAGGTACCCATGAATGCAGAGGATCAGGAGAAATAAGCCTTCGTCTGCCCACTGGGGTTCTACCAATTTACACGTATGCCCCAAGGTATATGTGGGGCCTCTGCTACTTTCCAAAGACTGATGGAGAAGACTATCGGGGACATGAACCCTCGGGAGTGTCTCGTCTACATGGATGACATCATTGTCTTCGGAAGGACCCTGGAAGAGCACGAAGAGCGGCTGCTTAAAGTGATAGACCGTCTTGGGAAGGAAGGGTTTAAATTGTCCCTAGACAAGTGCCGGTTTTGTCACACCTCGTGACCTATGTGGGACACATTGTGTCTGCTCAAGGAATCGCCACCGACCCAGCCAAAGTGGAAGCGGTCGTGAACCGGCCGCGGCCCGAGAATCTCACGGAACTACGATCCTTCCTGGGGTTCTGTGGGTATTACCATCGCTTCGTGGAAGGGTACTCTAGTAGAGCTAAACCCCTGAACAATCTGTGGAAGATATACCCCGAAGATACAGGACGGAAGGCCGTATTGGCCCGCCAGCCATTTGGTGATAAATGGACGTCTGAGTGCGAACAGGCCTTCCTGAAATTGAAGAAGTGCCTGACCGAAGCGCCGGTGCTTGCGTATGCTGATCCCGAACAACCATACGTTCTGCATGTGGATGCCAGTCTCAATGGACTGGGTGCCATCCTGCACCAGAAGCACCCCGAGGACCTTCGGCCTGTAGCCTACATCAGCCGCAATCTGACACCCAGTGAACAGAAATACCCCATCCACAAGTTGGAGTTCCTGGCTCTCAAGTGGGCGATCACCGAGAAGCTCCACGATTACCTTTACGGTGTTACGTTTGAGGTAAGGACGGATAATAATCCCCTCACGTACATCAATAACTTGGCAAAATTGGATGCAGCAGGACACCGATGGCTGGCAGCTCTGAACAATTACCGATTCTCCCTGAAGTATAAGCCGGGACCCTTGAATGTCGGGGCTGACACCCTCTCCCGACGGCCAGGGCTAAGGGCTACTCAAGATGATGAGGAATGGGAAGAACTTCTAGGACCAGGTGTGCGAGCTATGTGTAGCACCGCCGCCATCATCAACGATCAAGTGGCCTTCTCAGAATTACGGGTTGTGGATTCCTTGGGAAGCCAGTCGCAGGCTGTCCCAGCCACCTACTGTGATCCGAAGGGGATGAACATAACTCATAACAAAGTGCTACGGTGGAAAGATCTGGTAGACTACCAAATATGAGATCCTGTCATTAGTATCATTAGGCAAGCCGTTGAAAAGAAGAATCCAGCCCTTCTGAAGCGTGGTCCCAATGACTTGGTTGCCTCACTCATGCGGGAAGCGGACAAATTCGAAATCGACAACTGCTTACTCTATCGGGTGGTGCAATACCACAACCACCCGGATAGACGACAACTAGTCCTCCCTAAGAACTTGCAATACATGGTGTTAAAGTCCCTACATGATGAACATGGACATCTCGGTGTGGAGAAGACCTTTGGGTTGGTCCGAGACCGCCCAAGATGCGAGAGGCCGTAGAACGCCATTGTTGCCGTTGTACTCGGTGTATATAACGCAAGACCCTGCCAACCAGAGCAGCACCCATGGGCCATCTGAAGAGTTCTGGCCCAATGGATCTTGTGTGTATGGACTTTCTGTACATTGAACCTGATAGCTGGGGAATATGCAATGTGCTGGTCATCAAGGACCATTACACCCGGTATGCCCAGGCCTTCCCCACGAAAGACCAGAAAGCCATCACAGTGACAAAAGTATTATGGGAGAAGTGCTTTGTTCACTATGGTCTTCCCAACCTCCTTCACTCAGGCCAAGGTTGTGACTTCGAGAGCATGTTGATCCTAGAACTGCTCAAAAAGCTGAACATTTCTAAATCACAAACGACCCCGTATCATCCCGAAGGAGATGCGTTGCCAGAACGATTTAATCAAACCTTACTGGACATGCTCGGAACTCTAAAGGGTGCTCAGAAGACTGAATGGAGTCGACATGTAGAGGCCTTGGTTCACGCGTACAACTGTAACTGACACGAGTCAACTGGATTCTCTCCCTACTTCCTCATGTTCGGACGAGAGGCGAGACTGCCAGTAGATGTACGCCTTCGCGTATCGACAGATGGGATACACAACGCTACCCATTTCAAATACGTGCAAAGACTCAAAGACAGCTTGCAACAGGCTTACCAACAGGCTGAGAAATCTACAGCTAAGCTGAATGCTGACAATAAAAGGCGATACAACCATAAGGTCAAATATCGGGAACTTCGTCCTGGAGACGCTGTGTTACTTCGCAATCTGGGAGTCCCAGGAAAACACAAATTGGCCGACCGATGGAGAGACGGTGTATATGAAATAGAATCTCAGATGCCTCGCCTCCCGGTCTATCGCATCAAAGACACTGAAGGCCGGGTAAAGGTATGGCACAGTAACCACCTCCTCCCCATTCCACAAGTGGGAGATGAGGAAACGGAATTACTGGCCACACCGCTCAACGGTGAGTCCGACTTATCAGAGATGGGTCAAGAGACTGTCAATAACGAAACCCACTCTGAAACTCCTGAAGATCCTATGGAAGGACCCTCTCAAAGGGACTACTCCACAGAAGGGGCATCTCCCGGAGGAGCTACGGTAAAGGGCCCACAAGGCCAACACCTACTAGGGACCCTGCTCCCTTATTATCCAAAGTCAGTTAGGGACACAGCGGACGCTGCGCATCCATCCAGAGGTCTTTGCTGTCGCTGCAGCAGCCATCCGGGTGGGATCGCCCCGGACGGTAGTTCCTGTGGTCAGCGGTCATCGGATCCTTTGTGAAGCTCCTTGACAGGCCCGGGCACTGGAGTGCTCGGCAGGTAACCATCACCAAGTGCACCAACTATACTTTATTATACTTACACAGGACTAGAGGCTGCGCAGTCACACATATCTATCTCACGTGAAGGGACATATTGTGTGGGGTTACTGGACACGGGGTGGGATCACCCGGTGAAAGGGGGTAGCGTCCTGCGAGACACAGTAGTAGTGTCTCCTCTAGAGAGGGACACCTGTTGATATATATGAATAAGTACGGTTGCTACAGTAAAGTTATTGGTTGTTTTACATGCTGTGTATGTGATATATATATTGTCCTGCGACGAACCTCTCCCCCCTCCGGTGGGAGCCATCGCAGGTGGAGGCGCTGCACCGAGTACGAGGTTACTCCTATTATTTATACGTGCCCCAGGCTCCCCGTGGCAGAGGTTTAGGCCTCCTGTGAGCCTAACAGGTAAAGCACCACACCTGGTAACATTAAGTTCCCCGCACACACATACTATATGCTATTGGGTGGGGGAATACCCGTTACAAGTAGAAATGTTTGCTTTGATTAACATGGTGCAGTTTTGTCCCAGTTTTGCAGCTGACAGATAAAGCCCATTGATGCAAGTAGAACAAGATTCCAGTTTTCCACCAGTTTTGTGGCAGAGAGCCTTCTATAGATAGACCGCATATTTTGCTGTTGCTGAGACCTGGGATACTCCTAAAACACTCTATTGTGTGCACAGACATGCATCTAGTAACTCTTTCAATACCAATCACAACAAAGAATGACTTAACATTATTGCAATGCCAAAACATATGTTTGATGTAGAGCCCAGACACACAAAGCAAATATATATCATATACAGTATATCCTGCACTTATTTTCTTTTTAAATAAACAGGGAACCTGAGTAGCACACCTTTATTTTTACTCATGTCAATGTATTGACTACATCTTTACTGAGTAAACAGCAATTGTATTAACCTACAAACCAAAGCAGGAAATGACTATAATCCTTTACTGTTCATTAAATACCCATTGTGATTCTATGAGGATGACACTGCATTATATGAATCAATGCCATATTTACAGAAGAATCCAAAAACATTACAGTGTTCATAAAAAAGAAAGCCACATGCTTCTGGCGTCTGTTATGGAAGCATAAACCACTCCCAACGAAGTCCTAATGCCTTAGTCATTTCCAGAAGGAAGTGGTCAGGATTTCATTAAGGAAAAATCTTGGGGCGCCAAATATAGTTAAGATCTTAAATTGGATTTGCTAAAAGAAAGTGTGTCTTCTGGATGGACAAACAAACACAAACTTTTAATTCATACTGTATGTCCGTTTACATGCTTTTAGCAGGGTTTTTTATTTTTATTTTAACATTACAGATGGATAATATATTTGGACACTTTCCAAGGTTTTAGCCTTAGGCCTAGGACATAGTGCACTCAGCGTCGCTGAGCCAGGCTGAGCCGTGCTGAACAGATGCACAAAGCCCCTGCATCTGTTATCAGCGCGGCTATAGTTTCTCCCTCCGCATGCGTGCTGATGCGTGCGGAGGCTGAGAAACTTCCCCGAGACAGGCAAGTGTGAAATTTGCTGCTCGGGGAAGCGGAGGAGCGGTCACGGGACAGCTTCCATCCAATGGGGCTGCAGCCGGTCCTACAGAGCCACCAGACCAGACAGAGGCAGCACAGAGGTGTGTGTGTGTGTGTATGTGTATGTGTTTGTGTATGTGTGTGTGTGTGTGTGTGTATGTAGATGGGGGGGAGCGGGTGATGTGTCCCCCTTCTGCCCCGATCCTTGTGCCTGTCTCCCTGCCAGCGCGGGAGATGCAGGGGTGTTGCGCTGCCCCCGTGGGGTTGGGGAAGGGGGGAGCGGGTTATGTGTCCACCTTCTGCCCCGATCACCGTAGCTGCATCCCTGCCCGTGCGGGAGATGGAGGGGGGTTGCGTGGCCGCCGGGGGGGTGGGGGGCTGAGGAGAGGAAGGGGTTGTGTCCTGGAGCAGTGGTGGCAGCAAGGTGGTGTGTGTGTGTGATTATAAATATATATATGTGTGTGTGTGTGTGTCTGTGTGTCTGTGTGTGTGTGTCTGTGTCTGTGTGTGTCTGTGTGTGTGCATGTGTGTGTGCATTTGTGTGTGCGCGCGTGCGTGAATATATTTATCAAAGTTGCACAATGTTAATAAATAATTTATTCTCACAACATGTCTTTTTTTAAAAAATTTTAAATATTATATAATATACATATAGCCCTGGTAGGTTTGGGCTATTATTCTGTCCTCCTTCTGTGCAATAATCCCTGGTAAGGGCAGGTTTACCAGGAGTTAAGATGGGTTCTTCCCACTCACTGCAGATCAATGAGGCAGAGAAAGCAGTGCAGTCAGGCCTGTGTCCAATAAGGGACAGGGGCGGGCTCTTGTTGTATCTGTCTTAATGATCTGCATTTCCTGTATTGAGTCAGTTGCTCCTACCCTGAGAGGAGCTGAGTCTTACCTAACCGAGCTGTCAGGAACCTGGCAGACTTGAGGCCCTCCCCCTGGGAGAGGCTGGTAGACTGTTCCCACTACTCTGATAGGGGGTAGTGGAAGAGCTAGGCCTGCTTCCAGGGCCCTGACTGGGAGTGAAAGGCCAGGGTCATTCTGAGAAGTACTGCTGTGTTACTGTGTTCCTGTACTGCTGTGTTACTGTGTTCCTGTACTGCTGTGTATGCTGTTCCAGTGAATGCTGTTGGTGCAATAAAGTGTTCCTGATTTATAAAGAAGCGGCTGTGAGACTGGAATCTCTCATCCCTGAGTGGGACGTTCTATTCCAGGGATTCCACCCCATATCCTGGGGCCTGCAATAGATGGAGGCACTGTCACCGTGAGTACGTACTGGGTATGTCCCCAGAAGCCTGTCCTGACCTTCCCCATAATACCATCAAGCGGGAGACTCAGGAGTCCTGTAAGCCAGCAGGTGCGCCACACTATTATGCCTTGTAACCAGAGTAGCATTTCCCCTAGGAGACCTATTTGCGATTGGGTGGGGGAATACCCGTTACAATTGGAGGCGCTGCTGAGATAATCAGGACAGGCTTTCAGCGACGCAAAACAGAAAGATTGAAAGTATGCTTCCAGAACAAGTGCTGCTGAAAGGGGGAAGTCTAGGGGTAGTCAGGAGAACGACAAACCTCGCAAAGAACGCCCTAGACTGCCCTAAAGGGTGAATAGGTCTGGAGACAAGGCTATTGCTGTTCTAGTCAAACCTGAGGCGGGTAGTCAGGATGCCTAGGGGGTGGCCTGGTTAATGCAGTTAAGAGGGACCCCTGGATAGGATCCATGATACTGGCAGCCAACAGGGGGAGACACGAGTACTGCACAGGGAAGAGCCCAGAGTACTACTAGCCAGTAGCCAGACTATGAACCGCAGAGCACGTGTATGGACTGTCATCGTGTGCAGTATACAAAGAAAGAGTTTTGCCTAGCCTGGGGTATGCTGAGTTTACCACTTGCCAGAAGCTACATGTATTGCAGTATTCACAAGAGAGCGAGTTCCCTGCCAAGCAGTGAGGGTTGCACTACAGTGAAAATTGTGGGTTCACCTAATATGGCGGCTGCTATATGCGATAGTGCACCGCGCCGTGCAAAGAAGCTAAAATGGCGGTTCCCGCCGAGTCTGGATGGCGCACATGCTGCGTGCAAAAAGACTGTGAGCAGAGTAATTGCAGAGATTTGGCCGGGTCTGGCGCGAAAGCTAGAGCCCCGCCTATGTGCAGGAAGTGGCACGAAAGCAGGAGCCGCGGCCCCCTGCCCAGTGACTGGCTCAGCGAAGAGTCTACATCATGAGGTAACACCCAGTGACCCTCCTCTAATCTCCACCAGAGGGAGGGGTCACAGTGAAAGCCAGAGTCACGCCTTACTACCGAGTGCCCCTCCTCTAATCTCCACCAGAGGGAGGGGGCACAATGAGAGACAATCCCAGAGCTTTACCCAAACTGAAGGAGGAGCTGGATGCGAGCTTCCGCAACCTCAGACTGATGGAACATGGCGGGCCAGAGGAGTGAGTTACCCCTTTCTTTTGTGCCCGTGTATACATAAAGTAAGAGCAGGCGATATGGACTTTGCCTATTACTCGCTGCCAGAAGGTTTCCTGGATGTACTCACTGATGTGATCACAAGCTTGCGGTGTTTGGGCCCTGACTGTGTATGCCTGGGAGAAGACCTTGTTTGGGGGGCTATTTTCTTTGTGAATGGGGCAAGCCATCTTGTGTCTAGCCGCTAATGTCTACCATTGGGGTGTACCAAGCCCTGATGGCTGAGACAAGGCCCGAACCAGTTCCAGAGACCGCAACCCAAATGCTACCAGGTGAGGTGATCGAACCTGACGAGGCCAGAGACGGTCCTCTGGTGTCAGCAAAGCCTGATGACCCAGCCGTTATGCTATGCAATGTGGGCCATGTCGATGCTACCCATGTGGAGGGCCCGTGCGCCCCAACAAACGTTACAGGGGGTCCGTGCACCCCGGTTCCAGAGGCGGAACTCACGATGGTGGAACCCACGGAAGAGACTGTGACTGCCCAGGGAGGATGGGGATCGCTATCGCTGGTGGTGCAGAAGCGGGACCGCTTCGTGCCGATTGCCGCTAGTGACGGCGAGGGGCCCCAATGTTATTCCCCTGCGGAGATGTCCCTACCTGCCTCGTTGGCCGACGAGTGTGATAGCAGTTCAGCGGGGGTGATGCGCCTACCGGCGGACCCCTACAGCGGTGCTGCAAGAAGAGAGCCACTTATCTGTGATGTGGAGCAGGCTCCGATGGAGGAAGCCTTAGAAGAGGCCCCGACCAAGGCTGCGTTGGAGGAGTCCGGAGAAGAGGCCCATCCTAGTGCCTACTTCCGCATGAAGGACATCGTTGACCTCCCGGTACCCCGTCCTGCGGATGGCGTACTTCCTGTGCGGGACCTGACACAAGATGAGGCGACCTCGCGAGAGGATGACGTCACTTACAAGGCGACCTCCGGAGCGGGCTGGGACTGTGCTGCGACCGCTCCGATGAGTAGCGCCCTCTCCAGGCGAGAAATGGACCACTACATTTACAGGGTGGTAGACCGAGGGAAACGCTGGCCTGTCGTGGCTGCGTCCAAGCAGCCAACGTCCCCTGCGGTAGGCCGTGGCCTAGCTGAAGCCAAGGACTTTGCCCCGGACACTGTTGCTTCCTATGCCCCAGTTTCTGGCCCCATTACCCCTGCCATTGCCCCTGTCCCTGTCCCATCTGGTTCGGATTTCAGATACAGTCACCACGGGTCACTGGGTGAACATGGGGTCCCCAAGCCATTCACTGATTACAAGGACTGGGTGGGTTTGGTTCAGGACTCTGGGGATTTGGGTAATGATGTTGTTCATATTGTGCCTTACATCTCCAGGAGATGCCTTGAGAAAGTGTATGGACATGATCCTCTCCGACCATTAGCACCCATGTCTAAATTATGGGATGATTGTAGGTGTCCAGTATGCCACCCAGAGTGTTATGGTACTTCTGATCTAAACCCAGTGGACCATGCTGTGCGCAGGCCACCCAAAAAGGGTATAGCTAGTACAAGTATATATATATCCTGAGGGTAGGGTAGTAAAGGAACCTGACCCCAGACATTACTGTTAGTAGCGGATTCCCCACGTTGGGAGTAATCCTAGTTATTTTGTTTTGTATAGGTTGTTCACCTGCAGGATGGACCCACAAATGTAGGTCCAAGTGGGGACCATTGGATTCCACCAGAGGGAGAGTATAGCCCTGGTAGGTTTGGGCTATTATTCTGTCCTCCTTCTGTGCAATAATCCCTGGTAAGGGCAGGTTTACCAGGAGTTAAGGTGGGTTCTTCCCACTCACTGCAGATCAGTGAGGCAGAGAAAGCAGTGCAGTCAGGCCTGTGTCCAATTAGGGACAGGGGCGGGCTCTTGTTGTATCTGTCTTAATGATCTGCATTTCCTGTATTGAGTCAGTTGCTCCTACCCTGAGAGGAGCTGAGTCTTACCTAACCGAGCTGTCAGGAACCTGGCAGACTTGAGGCCCTCCCCCTGGGAGAGGCTGGTAGACTGTTCCCACTACTCTGATAGGGGGTAGTGGAAGAGCTAGGCCTGCTTCCAGGGCCCTAACTGGGAGTGAAAGGCCAGGGTCATTCTGAGAAGTACTGCTGTGTTACTGTGTTCCTGTACTGCTGTGTTACTGTGTTCCTGTACTGCTGTGTATGCTGTTCCAGTGAATGCTGTTGGTGCAATAAAGTGTTCCTGATTTATAAAGAAGCGGCTGTGAGACTGGAATCTCTCATCCCTGAGTGGGACGTTCTATTCCAGGGATTCCACCCCATATCCTGGGGCCTGCAATAGATGGAGGCACTGTCACCGTGAGTACGTACTGGGTATGTCCCCAGAAGCCTGTCCTGACCTTCCCCATAATACCATCAAGCGGGAGACTCAGGAGTCCTGTAAGCCAGCAGGTGCGCCACACTATTATGCCTTGTAACCAGAGTAGCATTTCCCCTAGGAGACCTATTTGCGATTGGGTGGGGGAATACCTGTTACATACACACACACACACACACACACACACACACACACACACACACACACACACACACACACACACACACACACACACACACACACACACACACACACACACACATATACACACACACACAGGTTCCCCAGTGACACACAAATGCACAGACCACTTCAAAGTGACACACACACACACACACACTGACAGCTACCAAGTGACACACACACTGTGATACCCGCCTCCCAAGCGCGCTTGCTGTCTCCTCTGCCAGGACAGCAAAAAGCTCCTGGTAGAGCGAGCGGCAGCAAGCAACAGCGAGCAGCAGCACCTAAGTGCTTACTATGTCCCAGGCCTTACACAGTATTTATTGCTGTAATACTGTATGATCTAATGATAAATCTCTACAAAAAACGTGTAAAAACGTGTAAAAACAAATTCGCGCCTTTTTTTCCCCTTTACTATAGGCGGCGAGCGCCATCTTGCCATCTTTTCCTGGCGCGGCAAAAATGCGAGAATCGCGGCATTTTTTGTCGCGAACAGCCGCTTTATGCCGTTCGCACCTCTCTGCATTCGGAGAGTTTTAAAAATGGCGAGATAGAGGTTCTCGCCAGCCGCGAGGCGAGTTTTAGCAATTGAAAAAACAAAATGGCGCGTTTTTTGGAACTCGCCATTTTCTGCCGGTTTCTGCGCGAAATTGTACAAAAAATGGCGAATTTCGAAATAACGATGCTCTCTGCATAAGGCCCTAAATGTCTAAAAATATCTAATATTAATTTGTAATATATAAACCAATTCAAATAATGATACATTCATTTTGATAATTAATTACGTGAGTCAATATTTGTATGAGTTGACTTTATACTAAGGATTGGCGGGTTTTCTGAGTTAGAATTCTGAACTTTGTGGACTTCCACATTTGTTGGGATATCCAACACGAACTTCAGAACAAGCAAAATTTAAGCTAAAACTCAAGAAAGGCTATAACAGATTTCTTTGTTTTTTTCTTCTTCTTTTAAAAAAGAAAAAATAAATAAATAAAAAATTCTGCTTTACTTTGAGTTTGTTTCCAAATTGTATTTTACATGTTCAAAATCAGAACCGAATGAGTTCTGGAAAACTGAAATACATTCAAAACACCATTGAAAGATGAACCCTCCATTTATTCACATACTGTACGTGTAATTTTGAGATATGCATATATGCATGGTTGTAGCATGTACGTTAATGTTACAGTATGTTATTCCTCCAGGTGCATTAATTAACTGTGTATGATGGCAGGATATAATAAACATATACAGTATGTAGGGACTGAATGGGGCCTTTCATCGCTACCACTCCGCCGCTGCCTTATAGTCTCCATCACAGTCAGCCCCTAAGGTAAGTGATTAGTGTTAGCATTAGGGGTTAACTTTAGGGGTGTTAGGGTAAGGGTATGGTTAGGGGTTTTAGAGTAAGGGGTTAGGGGCTTTCGGGTAAGGGGTAAGGTTCTTGAAACCTATGTGTGAATCACCTTGATAAAGAGCTAACGCTTGAAACACGTAGGTACGGGCATTTTGCCTGTGTATGCTGCTTTTTTCCATGTTGCTAATAAATGAGCCTTTTATCACTTTGGGAACGCTCTCATTTTTTGATCATTCTAACCTTCTGGGAAGTAGTGCTGTGTCTTTTTTGCTCTTGCTGTTGTACCTGATGAAAGACGGAAGCACACCTGTACCTGAGGACGTGGGTCACCACCAAGGATGCTGCACTACATGTGCATCCTTGAGAAATATCTCTTTCATCATTCATCACACTATATAGTTGTATATGTGTCTGGACACTTTATTGTGTGTATACCTTACTACAGTGCTAAGTGGGATACCGCCAGTTGAATGGATTGTATATGAGATTGCCTCATTATCTGATACCGGAAAGGTACTCCAGTCAATCCGATCCTTATCCTTTTCATTTGAAGATACTTGCTTATGTGTTGAGCATTCCACAATATGTTTATAAATAAGGGGTAAGGTGTAAGGTTAGGGTAAGAGGTTAAGGTTTTAAGGGTACACATTTGCTTTATTATTAGAGGTCAAAGTTAGGGGTTTTAGAGTAAGGGGTTAACGGGTTAGGGTAAGGAGTTGGGGTTAAAAGGTTTCTGTGGTGATGAAATGGGTGGCGGCTAAATGTCGATGGCGGCGAAATGTTTCCTAGACCATGTATGGAAATGTCTATTGATGCAATGCACATACTGTATTTATACTGTACATACATTTTATCTGGTCTGCAAAATATTTATTTAATTATGGGAAATATAAACAGTTAGCGACAGTGTTACATCATAGAATACCTGATGAGTATATTTAGGGAACCAGTGATTTAATTTTTTTACAGCTTATATTTGTAGTTTATCCCATAGTGTCAATGGGGAATTAACCAAAGTAATTTGTTTTTTTGGTACAGTACATTGATATGAATACTATTTTTTTTATTTTTGTGTCCATGGTTATATATATTTTATTAGTCTCTGTCCAAAAACAAATCGTCTCTGGTACCTGGCCTGGTCCAAGAGTCCCCAATTCATTACATATTGATATTCTGAGCATTATTGCTTCCATTAGTGTGTCTGGGAAGCAGGTATATTTGATAAATAAGGTCTGGTGGTAAAAATTACATTTTTGTCAAAGATACTGTTTCAGTGATTACTTTCATGTCTATTGTACCTGTTTGCATATGTATCCTACTGTATGGAAGGGTATGCTTTACTATATGCACATGATATGCAACAGGAGATATTTCATACAATTTCACGTTCTCACAGGAACAGTAATTACATAGTTACATAGTACATGAGGTGGAAAAAAGACATATGTCCATCGAGTTCAAACTATGTTCAATTTAGACAACAGATACTTATCCTATATTAGTGTAGCAGGGTACCCTCCCTTGCCTCCTCCCTGGCAGTCGCTCGGGAGGGTTTGTGTGAGTTGCGTCGGCCATGTTGTGGTTGGTGCAGCCACATACATATGGACTGTGTGTAAGGCAGTGGTCATCTTGAGGTTGGCACTGCAGGAAGAGGAGGTCCTGGCTGCGGCATGCTCAGTCCTGACAGAGCCGGGGAAGGGAGAGGTGGTGTCCAGGGAGCTAGTCAAGCCCCCTGGACTAGGCCAGACCCATTCCCCCTAGTCCCCAGCTAGTTCCCCTACACCATAGTGGAGTATTGTAGGGCTGGCCACTAGTAAGGAACCTGCCCTTAGTGTGTGCTGGAGAGAACCAGCAAAGCAGACGGAACCGCAGTGGAGGATTCCCCAGGCCTGGAAGAACGGCCGCACGGTGCAACCGAAAGTAAGAAGAGAGGAGATTGTGTCGGAGGCCCTGCATCGTGGGATCATGGATGCGGCATATCTAAGAAATACCCTGGTGTACACGAGTAACCACGAAGGTACCCACGTGTACCAACACTACACATGGGAAGGTAGTGCCGCCCTCACACTTCCGTTGGGTGCTGCTTTGGCGGATACCTTGCACCTCTAGGTGCCCAAGGGATATTGTGCTCCAATATACAGTGGGGAGGTTGGGACTGTTATCATTGTTATTGTGTCTGTACTGTTATTCTTGTTTCAGTACTGTGGGACCACAGTAAAGAGAGTTGCATATACCTTGTTCTGTTTTTGATTAATCGGTGCATACCTTCTAGGTATACCGGTTCCCATGAGGGGCTATCCCGCCAATGCTGGGATCCGCACAGGTGGTGGCGTGACACCAGCCACCAATGAATCTTTAAATAACACCCATAATTACCCACAGTGCTTCCTGTTCTAATTGTTCAGCTTAAACACATGTGGAACTGCCTACTCATCATCCATTGACATAATTAAGGCTCCACCTCCCTTCCCTTCATAATTATACATGCAGCAATAAAAGTCATATCATCAATGAGTCACCTAACCCTAATACTCCGTCATTTTAGCTTCTGGCAAGCATTGCATATTATTAACAGTGTTCCCGTATATTCATATTGACCGCAAAAATTTCATCCGGCTAGCATCTATGCTATCGTCGCTCCGTTGACATCATCAGTCGATGGCTCCTCCTGTATCCTGTAACCCTCTGCAATGAAACCACCGTCCGTGGTCTTGCCTCCTGGGTAATGTCGCTCCGAGGACACTGTTTCCCTCGTGGGTAGGCAAAGGTGTTACCAGGATTTTAATTAATGGAGCAATCAATGATAAAATACATTTTGTTTATGTTACATTTAACAAAGCTTTCTACAGAAATTATTTTCTTTCTTCACTAACCTATAGCATTCAACAGAGATCTGGTAGTGGTTTTACAGGTGATCTTTATGTGGGGTGTGCAATATGTTCACCATTTTCCTTGATAGAAACGTTGGTGTCTATTAGTTAAAGATAACATATTTGATTGTTAATAGAAATATACAAAAATATAAACAGAATAATATTTATTAATAAAAGTTGTAGGTACAATCCCACTTAGCACCCGAAAGTGGCAATGAATTGAGCATATCCAACCATATATAAACCTCTCTATCATTCTCTGTGTTTCATAGTTTAAGATACTTATAGTATTCAACACACGTTATTCTTAACACAATTGTGTCAAAAGTCGCCAAATCGTGTGATTTGTTAACTGATTGCTCGATTTGTTTGTTTCATGGCTGGCTTAATGGCGGTGCAATCGACTGCACTGGGCCCCACGCTTGCAGAGGCCCTCTGGTCTCCCCTGTGGAGCAGTTGCGGTGATAGAGGAAGCCCACACAGGTGCTGATCACGGAAGCCGAGTCCGACTTACGGTGGGGACCAACTTCTGTGTAAGGACCCCCCGGGTGGGCTCCCTCTAGTGCCACCACCGCAACCACCTCACACGTAGGGCTCCAGGGAGCATTAGAGATACCACACTCACAGTTGCACCGGGCTCAGCGATTTTCCAAGCCAGTCCTGGTTTGTATTGTGCGATTTCGGCTGACATGTCGAAACTCGCATTAGTAAAACCGCCCGATAAGGCGAGCGAGTTTAGAATAATGGGCACTCCATCTGCATCTGTTAAGTTTGCGAAGTTACTGTATGCATTAAGGCTTACAGTACAAGTACCAAATACCACAGAATACTGCATATAGTAATGCTGCCTTTCAAGAGGCTCATGCCGGTGACATAAAGCAATTTTGATACTGTTGACCACTCTCTTCTTCTTCACACAGTACTCTCCATGACTAAGCACTCTCCTTGTTCTCCTGTTACCCGTCTCATTGTTCCCTTTCTCTCTCTTACACCAACTCCCTTTCTTCTCTGTTGATCAATCTGTTGGTGTTCTCAGGGTTTTGTTCTGAGTTCTACTCTCTTCTCTCTCTACACTCTCACCAGGTGATGTGATTGGCTGTAAATATCCCCTCTATTCAGATGCCACACTGATATATCTAAACACTTCTGATTCTTGCTACTCCATTATTTGTACCCTCATTAATTATCACTGCTCAATTCTTTATTCATAATAAAGGTTTACAGGATGGTTGTCAACAACCCAATAACTTACAACCATAATTTTTTAACGTTTATAATATACTGTAGTATTTACAAAAAAATGTCTGCAGTTGATGGAGCAAAATAGGAACAATATGCTATAACATGCTAATTTGTGGTTGCACCATTTATAAATTCACTTTTCAAGATCTTTGTAATTACAATTAGTACAATAAATAGTTAAAAAATCTATTGGAAGCACTTAAAAAAAACTTTGGAAAATAACATTAAATACATTATTAGAATATATTTTTCTAACTTGTTTGGATAGTCTGATTTAATGTTTTTTTACATTCATGATTAATTCTTGATACATTTTTCATTCTGTTTTTGGAGAAAATTACTTTCTTAGGAGAACGCTTAATGTTTTGTGTTTTAGTCTGCTTCCCAAAATAATTATAACTCCACATGTCACATATTGTTCAAATCGTGTTCCAAAAACACACGTACATTTTTAATGGTAGAACGGATGACTAGAAAATGTAATTCTGCAGTTCTCTGAAATTATTTTGCTAAAGAAAGTTTACAAATCCTGCAGTTAGTAGATGTGGTTTCTTGAAGCTGGCAGAAAACTGGAAATGTTCTCTTATTATTAGTGTTGGTGAAATGAGGAATGACATCTGTTGCCTCCTCGGCAAATTACTCATTGGAGTTGCTTGTACAAAAAGCAATTGAATAAATTAGGTATAAAATATTCATGCTTGAACATGTATGTGCTATTTTTTACCTATTTATGGTTACCATAATGTATTATATATCTACCATGAACAGATATTTTGTGGAGCCTTACTGATTAGGAAACCAGTGACATGTCATAAGCAACTCTTGGTGTTGCATATAGTGCACAAAAATCAACTAATAAAATTAGGTATAAAAGTTTCTGCATTCATTTACTATTTTTACCTATCTATGATTACATAGTTACATAGTTACATAGTTATACTTCCTTATTGATCCAGAGGAAGGCAAACTTAAAAGCCCAGTGAAATATCATTCAATGATATCTCATAAGGGGAAAAATATATTCCTTCCTGACTCCAAGAATTGGCAATCGGATTAATCCCTGGATCAACATTCTTCCCATGTTTACTTATTTGGTATATCCCTTTATACCTTTCCTTTCTAAAAAGATGTCCAACCTGTTTTTGAACACATCTATTGCATCAGCCATCACAGTCTCCATGGGTAATGAATTCCACATTTTAACTGCCCTAACTGTGAAGAACCCTTTCCTTTGTTGCTGGTGAAATCTCCTTTCCTCCAACCTAAATGGATGGTCCGAGTCCTTTGTACTGCAGTGGGAGGAATAGTTCTTTTGAAAGCTCCTTGTACTGTCCCCGAATCTATTTGTATATAGTTATCATATCCCCATCTTAGATGCCTCTTGTCTAATGTGAATAAATCTAATTTAGCTAGCCTCTCCACATAAGTTAAATTGTCTATCCGCTTAATTAATTTGGTGGATCTTCTTCGCACTCTCTCTAGTTCCATAATGTATTTTCTAATGAGTGGTGCCGAAAATTGTACTCCATATTCGAGGTGATGTCTTACTAATGCTTTGGAAAGGGGACAATTATGTTTACTTCCCTTCCATCCATTGCCCGTTTAACGCAAGATAAGATCTTGTTTGCCTTTGCAGCTACTGCATGACTTAGGGCACTATTGCTAAGCCTGCTGTCTACAAGCACTCCTAAATCCTTCTCCATCAAGGATTCCCCCAATGTATCCCCGTTTAATTTGTATGTCGCCTGATTGCTATAATATATTATATATTTACCATATTTTGTCGGGCGTTCTATCACTAATTCCTGATTGGGGCTGAAGAAGTTGCTCAGTTAGTAAAGGCACTGATGTGCACAATGGTACAGGGGCGCCAAATTCAGATCATTGTGTAACGTACGTGCTTGCCACAAACTGGTACCGGACCGCGGGGCTGAGGTGGGGATGTTTAAGCACCGACCTTAGGCCACGGAGTCAGGTCAGGAGTGTGAATTCCATAGTCAGACATAGCCAGGTCAGGATTGGAGAAAGTAGGGTTAACATTATCCAGGCAGGGGTCAAGGCAGGCGGCACAGGAGCGGTGGTCGAGGAAACAAGCCGAGGTCATCAACAGGAAATCTTTGGTGAAGGTACTTCAGCATAAGAGGCTAGAACCTTGAGAGAAGCCACTGCAGCAGAGATGCTTCAGCGAAGGTGCTGCCGTGCGTCAGGAAAAGGCCAGGAGTAAACTCCACTTGGAGGAAGCAGGAACCAGAGATGCAGACACGCCACAGGAAATGCTGGGGAAACCAGCGTAGCCGCTTCAGCGTGGCGAAGGCGAAATCTGCCAGGAACAAGGAAGCAGCGCTGAGGCTACTATGCAAGAAGCCCTAGGCAGCAGGGGACTAGGCGCAGGATACAAGGCACAAGGAGGCCTAGCAGGCCAAACAGAGAGTCTGTGACAAGCACAGTTACTTGCAACTTGGATTGCAAAGTCTATGTCCAGCAACTTCCTGAGGGCGGAGCAGGAACTAAATAGCACAGGAGGCCAATCAGAACAGAGCTGCACAGGAGGCAGCAAGAGGCAGGTGATTACAGAAGCAGGGAATAGTTTGTCTGGAACCTGCAAAGCTCCGGATGGATGGGCTCCAGCCAAACCCAGGGGCAGATTCCTGACACATTGTAAGCTATACAGGGCAGGGAGTCGTGCCTGCCAAGATTCTATGTACAGCTCTGTGTACACTGTCAGTGATATATACACGGAAAAATATTATTATTATGAAATCAATGTATTTTTGACTGGTTTATGTCCACACTAGAATGGGAACACCAGATTATCAACTGTCTGATAGTACCCAATTAAATGGGGAGGAGGGATTGTTATTTCATTTTATCATTTTGTTTATTCGTTATAGTGAGGTCATTCTGCTAATAGATCTAAAGATATATTTTGGTAGGATGCATAACTAAAATAAATATTGAAATAATAGTAAATAACTTTTTTATATAGTGCTTTTCTCTGAAATGGGACTCAACGCACTATATAGGATGGAATGGTACTGTAGCTATTAAATGCTGGACAGGTTGTGGCTCATTAATTAAATGGATAAACATGTAGGTCTTGAGTCTGTTTTTATAGAACTTTCAGATACCTGGGACCCTGGTCATGTAGTGCTTTGAATGTCAACAAGACAATCTTGAAATAAATTTGCAATTTTACAGGCAGTCAGTGCAGAGAACAGGTGCCACGTGGCAAGAATGGGTCTGGTTAGTTAACAACATGGCCGCAGTATTCGGCACAGCTCTTTTTTCAGAAGACCGAGGTACAGTACAGTGCATTGTCGTAGTCCAGGCGCAAGGACACAAAAGCAGTAGAGTAGTACAAGAGTAGTTAGATTTTCTGGGGGATCAAATGCTTTCTCCTGGCTGTGTTGTTTAGATTGAAGAATCAAGATTTGACTACGGCTGACACCTTAAGTTTAAGGTTCAAGGGCTGACACCTGAAGTTTAAGGGTCAAGTCCCAGTGTAGTACAACACCAAGATTCTGTACATGGACAGAGTTTAGCAACTGGAAACCCACAAACTTATGGCCAGTGTGTTGACCTAGCTGCAGCCTTGTTGTCTTCCGAATGTGAGCATCCACCACGAGCACTTTTGTTTGATCAGGATTCAACCTCAACCGACTAGTACTCATCCATTCTAGAGCTCAAATAAACATCTATTGATCACTGATAATTGGTCCTAATGGGTACCTGGTGCAATATATAAACACATAAAAATATTGTTGTTATTCTTGTCAGCTAATTGTCCCGTCTCTAATGGGCTGTTAGGCCATTTTATTTGGAGCCAAGTGGTTTGTGAGCAGAACAAATTTGAACCTAGTTTGGGAAAAACATAGCAGGGGTAGGCATAGCACTTAAAGTGTTAATATTTTAAAGTGACTATTTTTATGTTTTTCTGGAGTTAAACAGGAATTCAAAAAGAGGTGGACTTCAGTCTGGCTGGATCCTTTAGCAACTTCATCTACATAAGAATGTCTCTTGACAGCTTTATGTGAGGTCTCTTCTCTAGATTGATATTCTACACGTGTTAGTTTGCACCATTACCCTCCCCAACTTTTATCTACCACAGTCTATCCCATCCTCCAATTCCATCTCCAGCCTCTCCGGTGCTGGCACTGTCTAAGGTGGCAGGACTTTGGCAGCCAAAGGGCAGCCATGATGCATGCCGCTTGCTTCTGTTTGTGCACTGCACCTGCCAACACCTCTAACTGGAAACTCTACAGCATCATGTTAAATAATGACATCAGCCCCCTCTCAACTTTGGACTACTGTTACTCTGCTCTCTCACTCCTACTCTCTCTTCATCTCCTAATTACAACAACTGCTCTGTGGTTAAATATCCCCTAATAATAGCCCTATCACATGCCCATCTTTTCCTGTCCCACACCCCATCCCACCGTCTCGTTTTCATAATGCACTGCCAACAACCTCATCCCCATTTCACCTTTACCTTCCTTTCCTGTGCCCGATGGAATTCATGAAAACTTACTGCAAACCATGGCATATTCATTTCCAACTCTCTCAACCTTCTAACCTTTACAGAAACCTGGCTCAGACACACCTTCCCCGTTGCACTCTATGGTGGTCTCTTTCCTAGCCACACCCCCAGATTAGATAATATGCAGGGTGGAGGAGTTGGCATACTATTTTCCCGATGCTGCACTTACTGTACATATCCAACCCCCCCTTTCGCTCCCTCTTCTTCTCATCCTCACATGCCTACAGTCTTCCTGGGAGACTTTAACATACCCATTGACAATTACACTTCAACTGACCAATTAACACAATAACCTCCTCCTGTGGTCTCTCCCAATGGACACCTCTTCTACTTACTGCAATTGGCACTCTCTTGACCTTGTTTTCTCCTGTTTCTACTTAGTTACTAACTCCACTAACATGCCCTTTCCCCTTTCTGATCACCACATCCTAACCTTCAGCGTTACTCCACTATCTGAATCTTCAACAACACCTACTTACACACACAAACACACACACACACATCTACATACTCTACATTCCTGGAGGAAATCACACTCTAAAGCTGATTTCCTCCACTATAAGTTTATACTCTCCTCCTAAGACTCTTCCCCATTCCCTTGCCAAGCAAGCTTACTTCTCTTCACTCATGCCAACTGTCATCTAACCCTAACCCCTGCTTTATAGTTAGTCTCTCATAGAGGAGTAGGTATTATTGTTAGGATGAGGGCTGAGTGCCCCAATGTGTATCTGTTAAGGTTGCAGTCTCCTACTGGGACTAAATAAAACAGACACAAGCCTGAATTACGTCATATAATGCTACATGTTATCCTTATGTTTCTCTAAATAACCCTAGAAGATTGTGTTGTGAAGAGCCCAGACAGACGTCAGCGCTACGTAAGGGTGCCGTTTGTCACATATACCATACTATTTTTCAACAGGCATTAGTTATCAAAAAGTAATATATATTGATTTCATCTGTAAGGATATCCAAAAGAGGTCACTGGCACTCCTAGGAATATAGGTATAAGAGCGGTGCTTGGCCCATAAAGATGAATAATGCATGTAATCACAGCAAGGTGATTAGAAAAGACAGCACTTACCAGGTAAAGTCCAAATAAACTGTATTCAGAGTGTTCACACAAATTCCAACGTTTCAATCCTCTTCAAGGGATCTTTCTCAAGGGGGTGCACACCCCCTTGAGAAAGATCCCTTGAAGAGGAACGAAATGTTGGAAATTGTGTGAACACTCTGAATACAGTTTATTTGTAATTTACCTGGTGAGTCCTGTCTTTTTTTATCACATTGCTGGTGATTACATGCATCTGTAAGGATATAATATGAGAGAATAATTATAAACATACTGTACAGTATGTTTAAAAGAGAACGAATATTCGTTCCATTTCCACTGCCACCCCTACAAACTATCAGGAGTACTGTGATATCAACAGGGAGAGTCAGATAAAGTACCTGGAATTGGGGTAAGGGCTGGAATGGAACCCAGGGATCCAGGTAGGCAGAGGAGTATGCAGATGAAGCAGGGGTTCAACGCTGGTGGCAGGCAGAGAGTAGTCAGATGTTGCAGGGGACCGGCTGGCAGCAGGCAGAAGAATAGTCAGGCAATCCAGAGTCAGTACCAGGAATTAGCAAAAGCTGAGTGAATATCGAGGAAGTTAAACAGCAGCAAGGGAGCTAAACAACCTTCTTCCAAGGTAGCAAGTTTGTTGTGAAGCAATGAATCTTTGCAAAAGGTGCCTTCTTGTAGGTCAGGACGGTCATGTGTGCAGTAAGCACAGCTTAGTGCTGGGGAGCCGTTTAGAGGAAAGCAGTCCCTGTACTTGGGTCCTGACACACCCAAGCTCTCCCTCACTGTCAATAACACCAAAATCTCATCAGCTCCCCAAACCCACTGTCTAGGGGTCATCTTAGCTCTGAGTCCTGCCATTACCACTTCTGAAATATCGACAGGATACGCCCTTTACTCACTCATAATGCCACTAATATTCCAATTCACTAACTCATCTTGTCCTGCATTGATTACTGCAATCTTCTTCTAGGTAGCATTCCCTTTGTTGTACACCTGTCCCAACTCCCACTGCTCCACTATGAAAATCAATAAACTAGCTTACCATATCCTCAAGAATCAAATTTAAAACCCTAGGTTTGACTTACAATGTTTTCAATGATGCGCTCACCCCTTAAATCTCAGCCCTAATTCCCAAATATATCCCCTAGCGTCTCCCAAGTGCTGCTCATGACATCTGACTTATTACCTCCTCTCACTCCTGCCTACAAGACTGATCCAGTTCTGAACCATTTCTCTGTAATTCTCTATCACATACGATCAGACTCTCCCCCAGCTTTCAGATGTTTAAAACTCCCTGAAAACTTACCTGTTCAAGGAAGCCTATATGGCATACCCCTGACATCTTTCATCCCCCCCTCTCCCCTTCCCCAACCCTATTGGGACAGCTGTGTGTGAGGACCAATCTTCACACTATCTTGCAAAACCTAACATCCACACCATCCCATTTACTTCATTAACTACTTCTTAACATCTTAACATTTACTTAATTAGACTAGAAGAAAAAAACTGAGAGCACAGCAAAAAGGTGGGGAACTGGAGGCCAATGAAAAAATAACAAAAAACTTTATTGAAACATAACCTAATTAAAAAGAGAAACCTCTAACGCGTTTCTCACCAGGGGCGCTTTATCAAAGAGTAGTTTCAATGGTCTAAATCAAACTCTTTATAGCACTCCCCCTCCAAGTGCACCTCCCACTTGTGTCCAGGTAAAAGTAGCGCCGAACATTGAGGTTTATTCCTCCATCTGCTACTGTACTTAATTAGACTGTAAGCTCCTCGGAGCAGGAACTCCTCTTCCTTAATGTTACTTTTATGCCTGTAGCACTTACTCCCATGATCTGTTATTTATATTATCTGTTATTTATTTGATTACCACATGTATTACTACTGTGAAGCGCTATGTACTGTACATTAATGGCGCTATATAAATAAAGACATTCAAAACAATACAATTATGTTAGTGATACAATCAGGATTTTTACCAATTTATAACAGGAGCACCAAACGATTGTCAGCTTAGGTAAGAATATAGAATTATACATGGCCCACATGCTTTACATATACAAATAAGAAAAAAACAAATCATTACTTTGTTGGGTGTGTTTTAAATCTTGTATGATTATGAAGATCAATCTGGTATTGACAATGTTGCCATAAATACTTTAAACGTTTTTTAAAGGCTAAAGACTGCATATAATGGGCTGCTCATTTAATAACAGGATGCAGCTAACAAGAAAGCTACAACAAAAGCTTTTATGTTGTTGGTTGTTTATGAATTAAATGGAAAACAAACTAGTCTCTTCCTCTTCGTCTGACTCACTTCTCTTATAGTTAAGCCTAGGCTTCATAATGAAGATGGGAATGAATATGATCAAATCAATTACTTCTAAATAAGTCATTTTTACTGTGACACTGTACATTCTCAACATAAAGTACATGCGATAAATATATTATGTAAAGCTGTATTACAAACATATAGTTTAATACAGCATAAAATTGTGTTTTTTTTCATCTGTTTATTGTTATTTATTTTAAGATACTTTTAGTGTGCCTTAGAAAGAGAGAAGTAAAGTATTTGCACCTAGCTCATTCATAAACCCTTGAAAGAACATTGTATTTGCCTCTGATAGCAGACTTAGAAACCACATTTAAGTCAATCAACTTCATGTGCCTTCAGTGCCAGCTCCATCCAACACAAGGTATATATGTTAGGGGGGCAACGTTTTGCGCCAATTAAAGCGAAATGTGGTATTTTTCCCTTTCTTTAAAATCTTGCTCTTTGCTTCACGAGAGGATAAACAGTTTAAACTCCTCCATATGCTGTCTTTATCGTGGCTGGCTGAAGGCGTCTTTTCCGGGTAGAAGTACCGTACATGTGTGATATCATTACATATTAAGGATGATGTATGTGCTACGAAGACCTCGGAGGTTCTCGCTGTTGCCTTGCCAATGGTACAAACAACGCATAAGCAAAGGTGTTGCAGCCCATTTAACATACCACAGGGAGAACTATTTTATTGTCCCCATTTTTCTGTCTTGCCCACTTACTGTATACCTTAGTTTGGACATATAGATTCCCTCACTGGAATAAAACTAGAAATGATGTAACTAATGTGGCGTTTCGTATGTACTAACATAATTTCTTACCCTGTTATCTCAAGCTAATACAAGATCTGATTTACAACACTCATCAACAGTATTGATGTTATGTAATGCTGGCAATGCCACATCTTGACCCTCGGATTCCTTCATAACCTTCCGCTTCTGACAAGAAATGTATTCAAAAGATTGATTCGGGTGATCGATCTCAGCCATGAGTGCACACATAAATAACACTAACACTATTTGTTATTAGTAAATATAATTTATTGGTTACTTAGCTTTGAGTATAAATCAGCATTATATGGTACTCAGGATATCGCTCATGATGTCGTCAACAACCAGGGGGTCAACAACCCCTGAAGAAGTGTGCGCAAGCGCACGAAACGCGTTGGGAAGTTATTCTCTTTTTTTAGAGCTGTCTTTGGTTAAGGAGGACACTGTATAGCAGTTGATCAGGTCGTAGGGGGGAGGAAAGAGAGAGGAGCATCTACCCTGAGCATCTACCCTTCCAGCGACGTATCATCTACCCTGAGCACGAGGGGATGCATGGAAAGGAGCTCCGGTCACTACCGCAAAGGACTATCAGTGCGATTTACATCTTTATTGCCTGCTTCCATCTATTGCCCTGTAAGTAGGATTTCACTTTTACCCCTCTGGACCTTGGTGCAATTCCCTGTACCCTCCGGAAACCCAGCATTATGTGTTGTTATTAAATAGCTTTGTGTTAAGTTTCTAGCCTTGCTAGTGTTGTTTTGTTTGTTTGTCATGTTTGTTTTGTGTTGTTAGTCACCAATGCCCTTTGTCAACATTGATTGTCATACTGCACCATAATTTGTTTTGTTGTTTTTTCTCCACATATTGCACTGCTGCATGGTGAGAGCTGTCCGTTCACCCCTTCACTGCCCATTCACTTAAGGACATTATTGGGATTCTCCACTGAATGGTTTGGACTTTTTTGATTGTTATAAATTCAATGGACTTCTTAGGCGCCGGTAATCCTTTTTTTCTATGTTTCGTTGTCTGACTGTACTGTCAGTATTTGCCAGGCTGCCCGTTATCACTGATATTTGGATATTATTTAAGTATTACATTTTTATTTTTAGCGCTGTTTTACACTGTCTTTTTTCGTTTCGACCTGGTCCATCAGAAACACATGGAAACTCCATTCTCATAATTCCACTGTTGTTTTTGAGGCCTTTGCTCAACTTTGCCCAAGGACATACTTGAAAACGAGAGGTAACTCTCAATGTATTTACTTCCTGGTAAAATATTTATAAATAAAATAAATAAATAAATAATAACTAAAACAGTTACAAAACCAAAACTTTGACTAAATATTTGCAAGCATGAACCATCATAGACAGAAACAGATTAAATTTATGTTACAATACACCTGTTGTCTGTGAGGATTTAGGGTGACTAGATTTTCAAATGTTAAAACCGGGGCACATTAAGAAATATTTAGCAAACAAATCAAATCCAACTGCACCCGCCCCTTTTTTTTTCTTATTTCTTTTTCCCCCATCCCCTCTTTTCCCTCTCCCCCCATCTTCCCTCCCCTCCATCCCCACACCATCCTCCCTCCTCTCTCCATTCTCCCTCCTCCATCTCCCCCATCCTCTCTCCTCCCTCCCCGTCCCATCCTCTCTCCTCCCTCTCCCTCCCATCCTCTCTCCTCACTCACCCACATCCACTCTCCTCCCTCTCCCCATTCTCTCTTTCCTCCCCCCCATCTTCTCTCTCCTCCCTCTACCCCCATCCTCTCCTCCCTCTACCCCCATCCTCTCCTCCCTCTCCCTGTCCCCCATACTTTCTCATCCCTCTCCCATAGTCTCTGCTCCCTCTCCCCATCCTCTATATCCTCTCCCCCTCCTCTTCTTTCCCCTTCATCTCCCCTCATCCTCTCTCTCCTTCTCCCCATCCTCTCTTCTCCCTCTACCCCCCATTCTCTCTTATCTCTCCCCCATACCTTCTCATCCCACTCCCCCATCATCTCTCCTCCTTCACCCCATACTCTTCTCTCCCATCCACCCCCTCATACTCTCTTCCCTCTCTCTCCCCTACCTCTACCATCCTCTCTCTCCCCTCCCTCTCCCATACGCTCTCACCCCTCCCTCTCCCATCCGCTCTCTCCCCTCCCTCTTCCATCCTCTCTCTCCCCTCCCTCTCCCATCCTCTCTCTCCCCTCCCTTTCCCATCCTTTCTCTCCTCTCCCTCTCCCATCCTCTCTCTCCCCCATCCTCTCTATCCTTCTTCTCCTCTCTCTTCCCTCTACCCCTCCCATCCTCTCCTCTCTCCCCCATACTTTCTCCTCCGTCTCCCTCACCACAGGCTCAGACCATGTTATAACTGGATCCGCATTGTAGCGGATCGCGCTATAATGGGGTTGAGCTGTATTTTGAGCCCTGTATAGGATCCGAATTCTGAGATTGTTAGAGTTTCTTTATTGATTTGTCTGAGTTTGTTAGGAACTAATTTTCCCATTTTTACTCCAATTTTCTTAGATATTGGGCCAAAGGTTCTGTCAGTTATATCTCTTTGCAATTGACTGGTTCGTTCAGGTCATGAATATCAGTTTTCGCAATCTGTGAAAGCCTTAAATGTTGCCAGAAATTATTCCTGTTTCTATGTTTTGCTCCCTGGAATTATATAGTTTTTGTAAAAACTCTCAAATGCTTTTAATATCTGTGGGGTTTGTGTAAATCTGTTACCCGCTATGTATTTAATGGCTGGTATTATGGTAGGAGTTAAGGTCCGGTTTCGTTAAATTGGCCAATACTGTAGTTTGTCCGACTTATTTCCAAATTTGAAGTATTTCAAATTGTTAAATGATCTATTAGCATATATTTTATCTTGAATTACAGATGTAGAAATACTTACTATTTTGGTTACCTTGGGCCCATACGCGGCACCAAAAACAGTAAGGTTGTGGCCCTGGAGAATTAACACTGAATGGTGCATACTTCTGAATGGAACCTCTGCAGCATTAATACTTCACTTGATGGGTCATCAGGATAGGACAGAAACTGATACTAACCTTGTGGAGGAGCTGCACAGCTAGCTCTGTCTCTGTTCACGTCTCCATGTGCAGTCCCCAGCAGCTCTGAAGGTAAAAAAGCACACTTTGATCGGTCTAACCCCATGAATGACACACCTATTGCGGCCCCGAAAACAGAAAGCGACCGGGAGGATTAACTCTGCGGGGTTCTATGCTTCTGAATGGGAACCCTGCATTGTTAATCCTTCAAACCCATCAGCCATCAAGCCGAAAAGTCTGGAGGAGCTGCACAGAGGTATCCCAGAGAATAGCAGTCTCTCTACGTGTCTCTCAAAGTAGCTCAGAAGGCAAGAAGCAGCGAGAAGCAGTTTCCTGTCTGTCTAGCGCAGTAATGATAGATGCCCGAATATGGATATCTACGTCATAAGGGGGGAATACAATAGAAACATATACGGTCATCTATGTAATAAAAGGTGTTTGACAGGATATTTAATATGGTTCAACCCCCTTGAGGGGGGTAATCCAACGTAAATTATTGAATATGGTCCTATAATATTCCACCTCATGATGGAGATATCCATATTCAGGCTTCTACATCATAAAGGGAAGGGACAGACAGGAGACTGCTTCTTGCTGTTTCTTACCTTCTAGGGGAGACACAGAGAGTGACTGCTCCTCTCTGGGACACCTCTGCGCAGCTGGTGTGGGTCCCTTTCATAAGAATGGACCTGAGAAGTGTTAATTTACTCCCCTTTCAAACCTCTAGTTTAACAGCTACTACAGCCTCGATTGTTACCTCTGGCTTCTTCGTAGATGTTTTTCTATTCCAGTTATCTCATCACAGTAACAATGGAGAAATCAGAACACAGAAATATAACATATGAGCAGTCTCATAAGAGGGGCCATCTGAGCTCTTGTTCCCCGTTACCCTCTGCCCTCCTTCCCTTCCCTGGTGGGTTCCCTGGTCCGGATGTATGTGTGGCTTATCAAGGCTGTGATCAATGTCTTCATTGTCTTCTTCATTGGGGAAGGCACCCAGGCTCCTGTCTGGTCCTATCTTACAAGAGGGGGGAAAGCGGGTCCCAGAATTTGTTCTCATCTTCTACTGTTGCTGATTTTTCAAGTGACTCCAAAATCTTTAGTGCCGATAATGGATCCTCGAAGATTTGTTCTCCTTGAGCCATTTCAACTCAATTGTGCCAGGCAAATATAATACCTTTTATAGTTGAGCTAGGTACAGATATCAGAGATCCTTTAGTCTTTCTGGCCACTGATGCCAACAAGTCTTGAAAGATCAGAATTTAGTTTCTTTCCAGTTCCAGATTTGTACACCGTGAATATTTTGTTGCTCTCTGAGAAATCTAGGAATCAAGCGATGACCGGTCTCAGTCTTTCCTTAGCCTCTTTTCTCAGAGGACCAATCCTGTGGCATGTCTATTCTGATACCATTTTCTCCTATGGGAACCTCTAGGATACTGTACAGTAGAGACAACGTTTATTCTAACATTTGCTGTAAACTAGCCGGGTTACATTCTGGGTATGTGCTGGGTATGTTCTGGGCTAGTTTGAGGCACGTTTAAGGCATTTCTGCATTGACTAACGACCCATAGGATTAACACAGCAGGGATCCCTGGCAGTCCAATTCAGTTTGAATGGGACTGCCAGGGACCCCCCGCTGTTAATCTGATAGGCCATTAATCAATGCAGAAATGCTGGGGCTAGTTTAAGGAAAATTTAAGGCATGTATTCAGAATGTACCTGGGTGTACCTGGTTCTTTTGGGGAATTGCCACTGGTTTTTGTTAGAATAATCGCTGCCTCTACTGTATATAGTATGTTACATGGATATGAACAATTGTTTCCCTACTGTCCCACCGTATTCCAATAAATCTGAGAATGTTCCTTCTTTTTCTGTTTTCTTAGTCCTCCAGTGGTTCCATTAGGCTGAATATTTTCTTGCTCATTGTTACATCCCTCTGTACATTGTTAACTTGTTTTTTGAATCGCTAGTTCTTTGCTCCAGTTTCTGAAGTCGGTGACTATGTAAGCCCAGTTGTTGCGGGATATCATCCAGTGATTTCTGGATAGGTTCTAATTTAGAATCCAGCAGCGGTGATATGGTGATATACTATTAATGACTTGTCTGGTGATAACTTCACATTGAATCACACTTTATTCATCTGTCTGCTCACTAATATTGTGAGCTTGTTCAACTATTTTGTATCCTTCCCCTCCTTACTCTCTCCTCTCCCCTTGTTTATTGCTTCGTGGAGGTTGCATTGCTTTTGAGTGTTTGGTGACAAATTTCTCCATGTAATCATATTCTAGCAAACAAGAGCTGGTTTCCGTTTACACTTTCAGATTTTGTCCTTCACTGCCTCTCTTCCTGGCATCATCACGTGTGTCAACCCAGGGTAGCATGGCTGCATGATGTCTGTAACGGGTGCTCACCGCAAACAAGACGGGACCGCGAGGCCAAGGTGGGGATGTTAGTGTACACCTACCTCCAGCCGTGTGAGCGTGTCCGGAGTGCAGAGTGATAGTTATGATAGTCAGGGTTGGAGAAGTGAGGATAGTCGTAGAGGGTAGCCGGGTCCAGGGGCGGAGAAGGTAGAGGTCCAGAAGCAAACTGATGTCGAGGTAGAGTGAAGTCGGGGGTTCAGGTACATGCCGAGGTACATGCCGAGGTCAAAACACTGAGAAACAAGACAGGATCAGACGTGCACAAGGCAACAGGACAAGGCAGCTGAAGCTTGAGGTAAGCTCTACATTCAGAAATGAAGAATTATGCTCAGCCAATTTGCCAGAGGGCTGGCTGAGCATATAAAGGGTATGTGACCAGTGAGCAGCCAGCAAGCAGCTGCCACACATTAGCATGAACCGCCAACTCGGTAGCAAGCACCCAATGGTAGAACAGAGGTGGACTGAGCCATAGGTGCAGTTGATCCTGGGTTAGTGTGGAGTTAAGGATTAATCCCTCGCATGCTCTTCGTGAAACGGCGCCGGTGCGTTGTTTCCTGTGGGTGTGATGTGTCACCCGTGTCATCACGGGACGTAACGTAGGGCCTAAGCCTGAACCTGGAGGTATCCCCCTGTCTGATGGCGCAGCGCATGTGGGTTGCTTCCCTGGTCTACGGCGCATTACCCGTGTCATCACGGGACCTAACGCCGATCCTCACACTGTCTTCAAGTTTAATGGGGTTGTGATATCAACTGCATTATCCCTTTCTCTTCCAGTCCACAATTGTTTCAGTCTTGTCCCCCCCTTTTTTTTCTCTCCCTTTATCTATCATCTTTAATGTAATATGTTTTGGGTCTCAGGTAAATGGATCAATTATAAACTGGGGGATTCTCCCATAGACTCTTGTATCCCAGTATATAGCAATACTTATTAATATGGTGTAATTATGAGAGGTATAGATAACCGCTATTTCATACAAGGGGATATTCCTCCTACTCCCCTAGAGTTTAAACTCCTACCAGGCACCTACCCCCAACAATTACCCCCCACCACCAGACCCCCAAACACATCTAACCCCCATCTATAGTTAAAGCTAGCGGCCCTATTAGCCAAAGGTGGATGCATGCCAATGTTAACATTCCAAAATTGTTAGGTTTTGGGGGTAGGTGCCCCAATGAGGAAAATTATGTCACCCAGGAAGGTGAGGGGGATTAACCCCCCATATGCCATACCATTTATACTACTATGGCATATAATGGATAGCAAGGTATCTATTTCATTAACACCTTAGGTACCATAGCAAAATGAAGGTATGCATATACAAAAGCAGTGCCCCGGCGCTAAAAGGTTGATGACCACAATACCATATCCCAAAGACTGTCCTGGATGGAATAACAGTCCTGGTAGATGAGTAATTGCACCAACAGAAGTTCTCATTGGAATGATTAGTCCTCAAACAATCAATTCGAGGTGGTTTCTGTAATTACAAAAGAACAAAGACACACCATTGCGCAGTATTGAAGACCACAAAGCCCTAACCAAGAAATGGGAAAAAACCCCACTTACAAGATATATTCTTGTTGGTTCAGGGGAGAGAATCTGTTGCAGGCTCCTTCTCCACCTCGATATCCACGGACCCCACGTGGTTCACAAGATGAATATCTTTACACTGGAAGGCGCCCTCGCGGGAGCAGCATACACCGCAACAGCCAATGTGCAAAGAAAATAAAAACAGCCTAGTGTACTACACACATACACTTTAATAACAATATACAAAAGCCACACTGCTCACACTTACAATATGTAAGGGCAAGGGGTGCCTCTTACGTATGCCGTCCGCAACTTGTATCCAAAATTTACCAGCCCACAGCCAGCACCAACTGTTTACCCATTGGGATTTTATCGTCACCCATGATGTTCTCCCGTGGGGGCTGAGGACCCAAGTCCGTTTCCTCCTTCACCGGGTGGATGAATAGAGCCTGCTGCATCTTCCAGGGTTTCAGCAAGTTCACATGGTAAATTTTTTATACAAGTTGCGGACGGCATTCGTAAGAGGCACCCCTTGCCCTTACATATTGTAAGTGTGAGCAGTGTGGCTTTTTTATATTGTTATTAAAGTGTATGTGCGTAGTACACTAGGCTGTTTTTATTTTCTTTGCACATTGGCTGTTGCGGTGTATGCTGCTCCCGCGAGGGCTACTTCCGGTGTAAAGAGATTCATCTTGTGAACCACGTGGTGTCCGTGGATATCGAGGTGGAGAAGGAGCCTGCAACAGATTCTCTCCCCTGAACCAACAAGAATATATCTTGTAAGTGGGGTTTTTTCCCATTTCTTGGTTAGGGCTTTGTGGTCTTCAATACTGCGCAATGGTGTGTCCTTGTTCTTTTGTAATTACAGAAACCACCTCGAATTGATTGTTTGAGGACTAATCATTCCAATGAGAACTTCTGTTGGTGCAATTACTCATCTACCAGGACTGTTATTCCATCCAGGACTGTCTTTGGGATATGGTATTGTGGTCATCAACCTTTTAGCGCCGGGGACACTGCTTTTGTATATGTATTTTGTTAATTAGATTTGGAACTGTCTATTGTTTGTTGTCCCCTTGGCTGCAATTTTATTTGCACTTATCAATAATTTGCTTTAGTGTATTCACATTATTCCACATATTATTTATTGGATCGAGCGCTGATAGAGAGTGTTTTTAGTTAGTTGTAGTTCATGAAGGTATGCATGTTGCATGGCCATTATGGCTATTCAGTGGTTAATACAATATTTATTTATTGATTACGCCAGTTATATATTGCATATAGAAGCTTCCTTATAGTGGATTTGCTTACTAATACATAGTTGTCGTTGGCGAATAGTACAACCTTCAAATACACAACAAAACATAAATCACATATAGTGTAAAGCAATTAATACATTGATGTATAACACTTTTTCTATCTGTACCCAGATGTGTAAAAAGAAGTAGTATAATGTGTATGCTGATACTGCAGGTGACTGCTCTGGTCCTTCACCTACAGTATTCCCTGTCCTGCATGGGACCTACACCTGCTCTTGTCCTCTTATTCTGGTCCGTCTTGAATCCTATACTTGTTCCGTTCATGCCCTGTACCTGCTCTGGTGGTGCACATGCCCTGTACCCGAGTAGATTCTGCTCTCATTCTGTACCTGCTCTCGTCTCACCCTCGTCCTGTTCCACTATTATTCCAATTCTGTACCTTTTCTGGTCCTTCACTTGTTTCAGTTCCATACAAGCATAACACCTACTCTAGTATTGTACTAGTGCAGTGACCTGAGGCATTGAGACTATTCCATGTCTTCTCAGGCCCTCTCGACCCAACTACCTTTCTCTGGAACTCTGAACATGAAGTAACCCAGGGTATTGCGTTAGGTCTGCGTTATCATTACCTTGATGTCACTCGGGCCCTGGATTGAGACCCAGTACAGTTACATAGAACCGGGTCACCTTGATTTCACTCCGGCATTCTGAATTTCCATGTGGTGGCATAGTTTCTGGTCTAGCCGCTCTCACCCCGGTTGATCTCTGGCATGGAGCCGACTCACTGCTTCATTAGGGTATGTGCAACTTAGTGAAACTTATTGAAAGTCATCAAGCCTTTAATATTGTAGATAGAAATTGTAGATAACATTTACATTGAAAGTAAATGGGATTTCTTGCAGAAGTAATTGTTGTAGTTCATACAATTAAAACTGAATTTCTTTCCAAGATTATTTTACTGAGACTAGAGTAGCTATTTCATCACAAATCAGCGTAATTGAAATATGATTTTCTGCTTTTACAGAATGCCTACACCTGTTTATATACTTAATTTAGTTT
The DNA here is from genome assembly GCF_040206685.1 of Ascaphus truei. Lineage (NCBI taxonomy): Eukaryota > Metazoa > Chordata > Amphibia > Anura > Ascaphidae > Ascaphus > Ascaphus truei. The sequence goes on from NC_134485.1 coordinate 357,279,495, forward strand.
AATTAAAAGGTTAATCTGCTATAGAAATTGCTTTTCTCTGAAGCCACCTGAAATCAATTTAAACTCAATTACAAGTGGTTAGCCATTGTTTATAGTGTCTAAGATTAGAGAATGCATCGCTGCTATCACTACAGGTTCTGCATGTTATGATCACAGGAGATTCAGAATCCTTGAGTGCTCTTTAATAGGCAGTGAGAAACCATTAAAACATGTAATCAGTCATTTTTGACAATTTTGACCTTGGCACTCAGACATCAAGGGTCTAATCATTTCTGTCTCATGAGTGCTGCCATAATCTGTTAGGTTGGTTTTATTTGATCATGGCATCTTTGTAGAGAGGTTAATACAAATAGCTTGATGGAATACAAATTGTGGAGAAAATCTGTAGTTGATGTAATAAGTAGTAAGGTTGGCAGCTACTTTTTGAAATGCTAAGCCATTAAATGATTCCTTTTTTTTTTTTTTTTTAAATAAGATTGAGATTTAAATCAAACTTTATAAATTAGCTATTAAAAAGTCGTCGATTTAGTTTGTATAAGACATGCAATCATAATTGCATGTCAGAGAGAGACAGCTAAAGCACTTTACAAATTATTTTCAATTTCATTAGGAACCATTTTTATTCTTTCAGCAACGATTTGACCTACTCATGTAGTGCAACCCCGGGAGATCGAGGTGACTGCCTTATCCAAACAAAAATTCTGAAACCCATCAGCCAAATGATGTTAAAAACAATTTATTCGGCTACATAAAAACATGAACAAAAAACAGAGTGAACTCTGTTTCCAACGCGTTTCACGCCCCCTATGGCGCTTTCTCAAGCAGTATGTATTATGGGGAGGTGAATGCTATATATACCCCCCAGCAAGAGTAAGAAGACAACTAACATCAATTAGTAATAATGCTCAAGAATAAACAAAAAAACAAGAGTGAGACACAGGAGACATAACACAAGAGACAAAAAAGAAGAAGAAAATAAAAAAAACATCATACAGTAAGACAAAACAAAAATTGAGACCAATATTGTTTCCATATTCTGTCCTAAAGTTACAAACTTTAATTTAGACTAAAATATGCAGCAAACCACAAATAAATGTAAAATATATAGTAACTGCACACTATTATGGCAAATGAGAAACAACCAATGATGGAGAAAATAAGTGTAAAATCATATTATGATTTTGATAATATCAACATATCTAGGAAAGATAGGTCAAAGAGAGGAGGAGGGGTGTTATTTTATTTTATATTGCAGACACCTTACAATTTACATAGTTAAATTTCCCCCCAAGCCCACCCTTTTTTTAAATCCTAGTTGGCAAAATCTGCCTTTCCTTTTCTACGCCTTTCTTGGTTGCTGGCATCTACCGCCCCTCTACAGTCCCTGACTGACATCACCCATTTTCTTGGCTCCATATCCTCTCGGAATAAGAAGAGTGAGCTTCTAGTTCTTGGGGATTTCAACTACAAACTATATAAAGACAAAGAGTCCTTAATGAATACACTCAAAAAATAATGTGGTATGATAGTTGTTAATTTACAAACCTTTTAATTAGAGATACTAAAAAATATTTTTTGTAAAGGGACTGGGTAAATAAATCCATGACCCATCCCATCAACCTTCTAACAGATCATGTTGACCTTTTACAATAACAATTATAACAGATGTTTAATATTAAAATATCTGTCCAATAGTGTTAACTACATCAATGTCACGTCAATCTGTTGACAAGAATGTACTTCAATATTTCTTGATTGACATAAATTGATAGTGCTCTTTTTTAATGTATTCAAATGTTTATATCATTTTTTCTAAAACATGGAGTAATGAATTATAAAAGTATACACATCTCCATGCACTGAATCACTCGTATGGTGAAAGAGCTATACTTTGGACATAAAAACATCTATAGAAATGGTATAGTGCTGATGAATGATTATTCACTAAGCACCTATAACTGACTCAGTTACAGCACTCTACATAGGTGCTGTCATAATGTCACAAGCGAGTATTGTGAGTAGAATCAGACTCCTCTCTCAGATGAGTACAAAATAGATAATAAGAGTAGTATATCATTAATCAGACAATAAAGATGCAATACCTCATTATATCTATGCTGATGTCAAGTTAGTGAATTCACTATCCGATCTGGCTTTTAATGCACTGCAATTTGAGGAATGTGGATTATTTCTTCGTGGCACGGTTCTCAGACCGTATCCAGTTATAGCCGCTGATGATTATTGCAGCACTTCTGTAATACAGTTCTTATAAAGTATCACTAGATATTTATCTATAAACCAGACAATATCAGCATAGTCGGTCCTATGATAAATGTGAATGCCTGATATACAACTTGTAAATATGATCGTATAATGATGCAGTTATGTGAACACACTTAATTTGCTTATGTTCCCTGAGGCACGGTTCACAGACCGTATCCACTTATAGCCTCTAGTTCAAAATAAGTGCTACAGATAATATGCAACAAATTATCAATTTAGATGTACTTTCTACTTAATGGATTCACGGTCTCTTATATTTAAACATATATGTCATGAGACCAGTGAAACCAGTATTAGCCAGCCTAAATATTGAGCCTTATGTTCCTTATTAGCATGCACAGTTGCATATGTTAAAACACTCAGATCAGTTGCATATATTCACAAGACATGCCCACAAATCTGTTGTTCCTTTAAAGCATTCTTCATACATTTGCAACATACAGTGTCCGTACTTAATGCATAGGAAGATCATACTCATCTTTTTAGATGTTCTGAGATAATTTTGCACATCGGAGTTCCAGCCTGATGTCTCGGCATACAGCTACTCACAATCACTTCCGAATAGTGACGTCACCGCGTTTGGTCACCTGACACGTTTCGCGCTTTCTAGTGCTTTTTCGAAGGTGATTACATTATGGTTACGTAGTGTATATAAAGGAGAAGGTTGTCATGGCTAGCGGAATTGCTATTCCTGGTTGGTTTAGATGGAAAAAAATGCCAGTATTAAGAGAAAGATATTCGTAATGACTATAAACTTCAATTTCTTACACTCACCTCTGGTGGTGTCCTTATCTCAGAGAGTTATAATTAATCCCCTTCTACAAATCTATTTATGATGAAATGTATTGCGATAACCCCCACAGTCAGAGCTATGAACTGCCACTATAAATGGCCTTTTCTGTCTGTGAGGCGTATAACCATTGGAGATTAATATTGATAAATGCTGTCATACAAACTATCTACTTACGAAAGGAAGAAAGAAGTATAGTTTAAAATAAATGCTAATCTTCTGACCATAAATTGGTAACTAAGGACCACCTAGTTAACACTGCATCCGGCGATAGGATCCTGGGGTGTAACACAAACAGAGTGTAGCATACACAACTAGTCGGAGACTGTGGGCAATTAAATAAAAGGGAGAAGACAAACCCCTCATTAAGTCCTTGGGATGATAATGTCCCCAGGTTAAAAATCCAGCGGGATTCTTTCTGTAGGACATCAGTATCCCAATCTCCTCCACAGATGTTTCTCAGAACAGATTCAATCCCTAGGAACTTTAGGCCAGTTATTTCACCCTGATGTATTTAGTGCATATGATTGGCCAATGGCGTATCTCGATGATTTCTAATATCACACAGATGTTCCAAGATCCTATGACAGAATTATCTGATGGTCTTGCCCACATATTTGTTCCTGCAGCTGCAGACTGCTTGGTAAACAACCCCTATCGTTTTGCAGTTTATAAATTGTTTAGTTCTGCAACTGTGGCTGTCATCCCAGTTATAGAAATATTTACATGGGAGTAGCGAGGAGAAAGCTCTACAATTCTACACTTGAAGGTACCAATAGATCTGTTCGCCAGCCATGTCTCCTTGGTTGGTTGTTGGAAATGGCTGTGTACCAACAGATCTTTGATGTTAGTGGCCCTTCTGCTAACCAATGTTGCTCTATTGGCCAGGACTTTGCTCAAATCGCTATCTTCTAAAAGAACATATCAGGTTTTCACTGACGGTCGGACCGTTATTGTAAGCTGGTGCTGGTGCCAGTGCTGGTGCCGGCATATTGCTGGATTGGGATAGTGGAATCCTATATGGATTAAACCTGTCGTTTCTCCTTTTGCAGTTGCCATGATCAAACATACTGTAAATATCTGGGATCACACACCAATACCCTTTTCTATCTCCGGTCTTTTTTTGTGTGTGCTTCAGTACATCACATACTGTTTAGTCCATTGTGTCATTGCATTGTTTTTCACTTTTTTAGCACCCCAACATGTATGCATAGTGTATGCACATGTATTCTCTGTTAACCCATTAAAGACCTTTTAATTCATTTCTGACTTTTGGTTTTGCACATTTCTTTCTGGCCATTTGGGACACGGGGAGAGGAGACACTCACACACCACATCCATCGGGGGACAACTCTGCTGAAACAACAGGACACCATCCACACAGGATATTATCCTCTGAGGGCAAGGACTCACATCAGGCCGTGTGAGTTTAATGTATATCTGAGACTCCAATATATGAGTCTGTATTCACCCACTCCAGTCAGCGTTGAGGGAGAGACACCACACAAGCCCGTGTGAGTCACTGGATCCATATATTCTATGTATTCTGTGATTAGTTAAGTGGGAACCCACCATCCATCCCACCACCATCCACCCTTAACCCACCTCCCCACTCCCCCTTCCCACTCCCTTTCCCCCCATCCCCCAATGTGGACATGATACACTAATATCGTGTTTTATTCTTTTATTCTTGTCTTGAAACTGCATCCGGATCCACTACACTCGTGAGGTCCACGAGGTTCGCGCTGACCATCTTCACACCACTACTGCCACGCTGAGAAGGACACGGGATTCCCTTCTCCAAGG